>NC_092339.1:852500-1158571 GCF_046630445.1 Rutidosis leptorrhynchoides | reverse complement strand
GGCCATGATCTTTACATGAAAAACATTACAAATCCTTCATTGAATACTCGTATATCATCTCTTCAACCTAAAACTTCACAGCTCGCTCGAATTCAAATTATGTTCATATAGTTGTCTTTTAAATCCAAAGTTTGACTATGAAATTCGAGTTCGATTCAGCGAATTAGGATTTAAAACTTTGTATAAAGTTTCACTAGATGATCGTGCACAACTCTACATTTTTACTTTTCGCTATATGATTCTCGAATGATCTGGAGACTAAAACGTTGAATGGCGAACACAAACAAAGAACTCGATCTAATTTACCTCAAATCTATTAAAGTTAGTTCAATCTGATGATTGACGAAGGTTGAGTGAAGTGTAAGAATTGAATTGTAGATCATAGTTTGAAAATTCGAATTGTTGAGCTTGAATACGAACTCTGGGTAAGTGACGAACAGTAGCAGAATGTTGGATCATGAATATGTATTTGTAATTTTGAATCTGAGATGTAATTGAAATAATTATGTAATCGGATTTGTTGTTGTGATTTTGTGATTTGTGTTTTGAATTTTAGAAATCATGAAGGTGATGAAGAATGTAAACGTAACAGTGAATGAAAGGACCCGTTCATATACATTATAAATGATTCACAATAGTTGATTACATCACGAGGTATTTAACCTCTATATGATACATTTTACAAACATTGCATTCATTTTTAAAAGACAAACTTTCTTTACATCGAAAGTTGACAGCATGCATACCATTTCATAATACATCCAACTATAACTGACTTAATAATAATCTTGATGAACTCAACGACTCGAATGTAACGTCTTTCGAAATATGCCATGAATGACTCCAAGTAATATCCTTAAAATGGACTAATGCACAACGGAGGATTTCTTTCATTCCTGAGAATAAACATGCTTAAAAGTGTCAACCAAAAGGTTGGTGAGTTCATTAGTTTATCGTAATCAATCATTTTCATAATTTAATAGACCACAAGATTTTCATTTTCATTTCTCATAAACATAATCTCATATCAGGCATTTCGCATGGCATGGAGATAAAAATTATTCATATGGTGAACGCTTGATAACCGAACTAACAGGATGCATATAGAATATCCCCATCATTCCGGAACTCTCATCGGACATGATAATCGAAGTACTAAAGCATTCGTAACCCGAATGGGACATGTCAAGGTCCATAGATCTATCTTTAGGATTCGCATCAATTAGGGGTCATTTCCCTAATTCTTAGGCTACCAAGCTAAAAAGGGGCATATTCGATTTTGATAATCCAACCATAGAATGTACTTTTTGAATACTTGTGTCTATTTCGTCAAACATTTATAAAAGTTGCGCATGTATTCTCAGTCCCAAAAATATATATTGCAAAAGCATTTAAAAAGGAAGTAATGAAACTCACAATATTGTATTTCTTAGTAATTAAGCATCTGATGGCATTAAACAAGTGCAAGGTTGGCCTCGGATTCACGAACATATATTAATTATATATATATTTATATGTTGATCAATATTTGTCTAACAATTTAGGTTAAGTCATAGTGTATCACAATCCTAATGCTCGAGACTAATATGCAAAAGTCAACAAAAGTCAATTTGACCAAAATGACTTCCAAAATCAATTCATGATTATTATATATCTTGAATATAGTCGTTTTATATATTTAAATATTTTTAACATATTGATAATGTTAAAAACGAACATATATTTCATAGCATTATCCCTCAAGAAAGACAAGCTTTTAGTTGCAATTGTTCTATTTACAAGTGATATTCGTTTAAATAATAAAAGGTGAAGACAAAAGACAGATTCGATGAATTGAAGACGCAAATGACCAAAATGCCAAAAAGTACAAAGTACAATCAAAGAGGTTCAAATTATTGATGAGAAACGCCTAAAAATGACAAGAGTACAAGCCGTGAAACGTAAAATACAAGATATTAAATCGTACGAAAAGGCGTTAGAAAATCCGGAACCGAGACATGAACTAACTTTCAATGCACGACGCAACGGACCTAAAATTACAAGTCAACTATGCACATAAATATAATATAATATATAATTAATTATGTAAATTATATATATATTATATTTATATATTATAAAAATAAACGTCGGCAGCCTAGGATCCAATTTGTGTGAGCTGGAATGCGAACCTCCGCATTCGCGAAGTTTGGAAGAACAAAAGCTCCGCACTCGCGGAGCTGCACAGTAAAATGTGGGCCTATAACAGCCATCGAATTCTGTACGAAAAAACACACCTTTTTCTAATCTATCTCTCAATCTCTACGATATATATATATATATATATATATATATATATATATATATATATATATATATATATATATATATATATATATATATATATATATATATATAATTTAAAATTTTAATTTTAATTTTAATTTAATAATAATAAGGGTATGTTAGCGAATGTTGTAAGGGTGTAAGTCGAAATTCTGTCCGTGTAACGCTACGCTATTATTAATCATTGTAAATTATGTTCAACCTTTTTAAATTAATGTCGCGTAGCTAAGTTATTATTATGCTTATTTAAATCGAAGTAATCGTGATGTTGGGCTAAATATTAAGATGGGGTTATTGGATTTTGTACCATAATTCGGGTTTGGACAAAAGACCGTCACTTGTGGACATTGGACTATGACTATTAATAGATGGGGGGTATTGTATAATTGAGCGACAACTCATTGGAATCTGTCGAACCTATCTTCAAATTAGTTAATCTAATAATTATTAAAATGATTACGAATGTCCTATTTAGTGACGTTTATACCACATCATTTACAATCATTTAATTAATTATTCGAGTTGGGTAATTGATTATTCAAACTGATCAATTGGATAAATTAATATTCATATCTCATTAAAACAGGAGTGGATTACATACAACGATAATTAGTGTAATTGTTAACAAAGTATTAAAACCTTGGATTGCACGCAGTCGATAACCTGGTGTATTCATTAAACTAAGTATTAAAACCTTGTTACAGTTCGAATCCCCAATTAGTTGGAATATTTGACTTCGGGTATAAGATTAATTTGACGAGGACACTCGCACTTTATATTTATGACCGATGGACCGTTATGAACAAAAACCGTATGGACATATCGAATAAACCAGGACAAAGGACAATTAACCCATGATAATAAATTAAAATCAACACGTCTAACATCATGATTACGGAAGTTTAAATAAGCATAATACTTTTATTTCATATTTCATCGTACTTTTATTTACCGTCATTTTATTACTCGCAATTTTATATAACGCATTTTATTTATCGTTATTTTATTTTACGCACTTTAATTATTGTCGTTTATCTTTACACCTAAAAGTATAAAATCGACAAACCGGTCACTAAACGGTAAAAACCCCTTTTATAATAATAATACTACTACTTATATATATATATATATATTTATACAAATATAGTTTAAAATTTATATAGCGTTAAACTTGGCTAGTTCCCTGTGGACGAAACGGACTTACTAAAAACTACACTACTGTACGATTAGGTACACTGCCTATAAGTGTTGTAGCAAGGTTTAGGTATATCCACTCTATAAATAAATAAATAACTTGTGTAAAATTGTATCGTATTTAATAGTATTTTGCAATAAAAATATAACTATTTCGTATACTCTGCTACACACATCAAGAATTTTTTGGCGCCGCTGCCGGGGACGCCGAAGCAAAATGCTATATTTTTGTAAACTATATTTTTGTAAAAATATATTATTTCGTATTTCATAAAAATATTTTGTATTTATAATAAGTGTTAAAAACATTAAAAAGAAAAATAATAATATATATATCTATTTAAGTGTTCAAGAAAAAAAATATTTTTATATAATTTATATAAAGTATAAAAGTATTTTTTTAGTTCTTAAAAACATAAGTTTACTTTAATAAATATTACTTATATTAATTTTGTAAAAAGATTTAAAAAAAAACTGGACCTGCGTAATTTGGGCCTGCAGCTCGTTTGAATCTGCATCCTCAGCACTCGCGGAGTTTTTGGGTAGCAGACCTCGGCACTCGTGGAGCTGCCTGACACGCCTGAACCTCAGACTGCATTAATTACGTTTTAGGGTTTAATTTAATTATTATTTTTTTAATTAATCTAATTAGGGTTTATATTTAATATTAATTAGTCATAGTTTAATTAAAGTTATATTTTAAGTTTTAAGTGTTAATTAGTTTTATAAATACTTTTATACAATAATAAAAATAATATTTTTATAAAAATTGTATTTTCATAACTTTAAGTATTATTTCTATATTTCGTATCTTTTTAATCGTTTATTCGTAATATTTATATTTTTCGCTCGTAATTAGTTTAAGTTATAGTTTTTGTCGTAGTTATTTTTATACTTTTAGATTTTTAGGATTTGCCGTAAAATCCCTTAAGTACTTTTTCTTTAGACTAAAATTTAGGCGCTTTAGAATTTTACGACGTCGCTTATCGTTTTAGTATTTAATAAAATTTAGTGCCTAATTAAGATATTGCCATTTTGGATATAGAATTTCTTTTAAGTTTTAATACCTTTAGACGCAACTTTTAATATTTAATTTTTAGAATTTTAAGTTTCGACGTGTAATGACCCGGAATTTTCTGACCAAATTATACTTATGAGATTAATATTTACATAAATTAAACCATACCAACATGATAAGCAATCCAAATTGTTGAGACTTGTGTTTTTGAAAAGAGTTTTACACAACGTTTGACCGTCCAATATGACCGATGATATCACGAACTATATAACATACGATAATTATACGTTTGTGTATATATATGTATTTATATATATTTAACATGATCTAAGGATGGTTTAACATCTCATTGTGTACTAATGACAATGAGTTATAAGTATATTTTGAAACTACTAACTTAAGTTTTCAAAACGATAACTATACGTAACATTCTTTGATATATATACTTATAATCTATAATGCTTATACATGTATCGTATATATAATGTATTTAATCACTTTTTAAGGACTTAAATACATAAAACAATATAAGTATATTCACAAAAGATAGCTATATTTGAATTCTCGTTCCGTTTTCTCAAGATTTCTATACGTATATCTAGAGTATATGTACCCGTATCATACCCAGCTTCTATACGTATTTACTATTGGTATATACACATCAAATCAACATCCTAATCAACATTATTACTGCCCTAGATATGAGGTAACTAGAATTTGTCAAGTAGTATGAATTTTTAGTAAGAAAACAAAATTAGGAATCCTTTTCTTTCTTTATAAACTAAAAACGTTTTTATAAATAAACACCATTTCTTCACTCCATTTTCTCATACCTACACCCTCATTTCTCTCTCAAAATACTCCTAACTTCATACTTGATCATCTCCAAGCATTTTCCCCATCATTTAGCTTCAATTACAAGCCTTAAACACCATAAGAAAACTCTTTCAAGAACATATCAAAATAACCACCCATTTGAAGAAGTTTACTTCCAACCTTTTGATCTAACTCCACCACTCTTTGATTCCAGGATTATTTCTTATCTTTTGCGGTAACTTTTTCCAAGTAACTTGAGGTAGTAACCTTGTTCATAATCTTATTCAATTCATATTCATATAGCTATCTTATTTTGTGGTATAAAATTTTAACAACAAGAACATAGTTTGAATGATTTCAAACTTGTTCGCAAACTAAATATATCCTTCTAACTTGACTTTTAAAACACTTCAAGACCTGTAATATATCCTAATGATATGCTAACCTAACAAGATATAACTTGGTTTTACAAAGAACATCTTAAAAACTGAATCTACGTCGTCGGAGTGCAACCGGGAGCTGTTTTGGGTTGGATAATTAAAAACCATCTTGAACTTTGAATTGGAAGTTCATGTTCTGGAAAAATTATATTTCTTATGAATATGTTAACACATAAAAATTTCATGGTTTAACTCAAAGTGTAAGTATTTTTAGAAAAATGATCATTAAATGTTGTTTTTATGATGAAAAATGATCACTTTCATAAGTTTCACCAAAGTTTGACCTATAACCTATGATTTCGAGTACAAACTAAGGTATTTTCAGTTCATATTCTCAAAATTTAACTCGATTCAAGGAAGTGGCAAGTTGAACCAACAAAAACGGAGTTGTAATGAAGAAACTACGACTAAAACAAGATTGGGTATCCGAAGCTAGTTTAGCTACGAAAATATTTGGAGAAAAAGTAAATTAATCATATCTTTTTTTAATTAATATGATATTTTATATATAATTACTTATGATTTAATTTTATATATTTCATGACCACCCGTAAATAACACGAGAAGATTAATCATAAGACCTCATGATTGTACACAACACGTCATTTGACAACACGGTACTTTATGTACGCAACACGTCATTTGACAACATGGTACCATGGGTCGAGATTAATTCTGATCAATACGAATACGATGGGGTCTTTATTTATTTTATTTAAGCAACTAATTGTGGACCACTAACATCGGACTGCTAACTACGGACTAAGAAAATATTAAAAGTATTAAAAGTATATATATATGTAACGATTACTTAAAAAGAAAATATGTTGATATATTATATATATGGTTAGGTTCGTGATATCTATCGGAGACCAAGTCGAATTAAATACCTTCAAGGCAAAAGTGAGTTTCATTTGCTCCCTTTTTAATTGCTTTTGCAATATATATTTTTGGGCTGAGAATACATGCGCTGCTTTTATAAATGTTTACAAAATAGACACAAGTACTTAAAAATATATTCTACGTTGAGTTGTACCACTGGCATATTTCCCTGTAGCTTGGTAACTACTATTTACATAGGTATTGTAAACCCGAATCCTGTTGATAGATCTATCGGGCCTGACAACCCCAACCGGACTGGACGACCAGTATTCAACGGTTGCACAGTACTTCGTTTTGGTGACTACACTTGGTACGGTGTAGTGAGATTTCATAATAAAGGGAATATGCGATGTTGATTAAATGTTAAGTATGGGTACCAAGTGCTCAACTACTTAGAATGTTTTACATACACTTGCGAGTGTATTATGTTTATGATTATGAAATCTTGTGGTCTATTAACATATTGAAATCTTGCGAGTGTATTTGGTTGACACTTTAAAGCATGTTTATTCTCAGATACGAATTAAGTCTTCCGCTGTGCATTTGCTCAATATAAGGACATTACTTGGAGCCGATCATCGCAATGGGACCAAATGTTGATGACTTCGTCCAGGTGGATTAGGACGGGTCCTTTCACGACGCGCTACTTTCTTATTTTATTTTTCAATTTTTTATTTTTCGACGTTTTTCGACGCTACTCTTTTTCTTTCTTATTTCTCGCCGCTCTAGTTTTTAGGACTTAGAATTTTCTCTATTTCTTCTCTAATAATTCAAAACGAAAAATTATTTTAAACGGTTAAATTGATAGACATCCAAATTTTCTGCTTCGTAGTAATAGTTGGATTTGTTAGTGGCTGAGTTGTGAGCTTCCGATTTAAAGGGTTCTGGCTCCCTGCTACATCTTTTGGCTATTAGAAACGTGGGCAAAAGCAGAAAAATCTATTAATTTGATAACTTATATAATTTTTCTTTCTTTTTATAACTAATAGGATATTCTGTGAATGCACCGAGCAAAACATTCACCACCTTTCATACGTTCACCACCTGTAACTCGATCAAGACATCTAGCCAATATTGTCGCCGTTGATTTTTCTTTAGAATCGTCATCAAGTCGACCAAGTAATCCAATTCAAATTTCCGATAATCCATTTTTTGAACCCAACCTCACAATTGAGAATCCGGAGGATATTCAAGGACAATTCAGAGATCCTGAACCACTAATCATTCCTCCTGAACCACAAATTACTCATCCAGAGATTGTCGAGGAAGAAACCATTAAATCAGAATCCTCTAGTGATTCAGATTCAACAAATCCAATCATGGAAAATCAAGAACCTCTAAGTATGGAAGACCGAATGAGAGTTACACGTACGGGCCAAGGTCATGCCATTATTAAGCCAGATGTTAATGCACCAGAATATGAAATCAAAGGACAAATCCTACACATGGTAACTAACCAATGCCAATTTAGTGGTACGCCAAAAGAAGATCCAAACGAACATCTTCGTACCTTTAATAGGATTTGTACACTATTCAAAATCCGAGAAGTTGAGGATGAACAGATATATCTCATGTTATTTCCCTGGACTTTAAAGGGAGAAGCCAAAGAGTGGTTAGAATCGTTACCTGAAGGGGCGATTGATACATGGGATGTCTTAGTTGAAAATTTTCTTAAACAATTCTTTCTGGCATCTAAAGCCGTAAGACTTCAAGGAGAAATTGTTACGTTCACGCAAAATCCAAATGAAACTCTATATGAGGTGTGGACAAGATTTGGAAAGTTCTTGAGAGGATGTCCACAACATGGTTTAGACACTTATCAGATAGTACAAATATTCAACCAAGGTGTCAACGTTGCTACACGAAAATACATCGACACAGCAGCTGGTGGTTCCATTATGAAGAAAACCGCAACCGAAGCTCACAAAATCATTGATAACACAGCTTCCCACTCGCATGAGTGGCACCAGAAAAAAGATATTTTTCGTTCATCTAAAGCGGCTAGAGCCGATTCTAGCCATGACTTTGATTCCGTTTTCGCAAAAATAGATGCTTTTGAAAGACGAATGAAAAAGATGACTAAAGATATTCACGCAATACGAATCAGTTGTGAGCAATGCAGTGGACCATACTTAACGAAAGATTGTCACATTGAGCAAACAATGGAACAACGTGAGAATGTTTCCTACATGAACCAAAGGCCGGGAAATAATTATCAAAATAATTATCAACCGCCAAGGCCAAACTTCAATCGAAATCAAAACATTCTTTACAATCCAAATGGACCCAACAATAACTCGTACAACCAACAAGGTCCAAATAACCAACCAACTCAAAACAATATTTTCAATCAACAAAGACCTAGCTTGTATAAACCACCACAACAAACCGAAGAGAAAAAGCCAAATATGGAAGAAATGATGGCAAAGCTAATGGAATCTCACACACAATTCATTACATCTCAAACCCAAACGAATGAGAGGTTTGATCAGTCATTAAGAACTCAACAAGCTTCCATTTTGAATCTAGAAAAACACGTAGGTACTCTTGCTAGCATGATGAGTGAGAGGGAACAAGGAAAGCTACCGAGTAATACTGAAGTAAATCCTCGGAATGAGAATGTTAATATGGTGTCAACAAATTCTGAAAAACCATCATCAGAAGATGGGAAGGTTTTAGATGTGAGTAACAATGAAGAAGTTACGCCACCACCACCACCCGAGTATGTAAAGCCAGTGGTGGCACCATACAGACAACCCATCCAGTTTCCAAGAAAAGGAGTTGAGTATGAGCAAGTAATAGGTAATAAAGTTTGTGATACCTCTGAAAAGAAGAAGAAGAATAAGAAAGTGCAAGAAACAAAAACCGTAAAAGTAAACCCGGTAAAGACAGATCCACCAAAACCTCCACTAAGGTTGAGTGATCCGGGTGAATTTATTGTTCCTTGTCTACTTAGTGATTGTGTCATGTATGATACACTAGCAGATTTAGGTGCGAGTGTGAGTGTTATGCCTCTTTCATTATATAAGAGATTAGGAGTAGATGAGTTAAGTCCAACGAAAATGAGTGTTCGACTCTTTGATCAAACCATTAGGCACCCAGTTGGAATTGCTAACAACCTACCCGTTCAAGTGGGTAATTTAACGTTTCTAGTCAAATTTGTTGTTATTGACATAGAAGAGGACTCAAACATTCTTTTAATTTTAGGTCGACCATTCTTAGCGTCCACCGAGGCGTTTATTGATGTAAGAAAGGGTAGAATGATACTTAGTGATGGTGAAAAATCGATCACCTTTGTGAATCGAAAATCTAAATCTCCACCAACCAAAACCGTTGAACCACTAAAAACGATCGATGAGAAGCACATTGTTTTACCAACTTCAACGGCAGTGCTTAACAATAATAAAATGCCTAAGTGTGGGGAAGATGAAGTAACACCTAATGATGACTTGATAGCAAAGAACCCCGTTGTTGATGCGAAATTAAATGACCCCGTTATTAACAGTTCAATGAAGAAACTTATTAAACGGATTCGCGATGCTAGAACCAAGGGGAACTTTAAGTTATGTAACCGGTTAGTATCCAATCTATCGCCCAAAGAAAAGGCGAAACTAGTTGAATTTGTGGATATTACACAAGAATCCGACCAATGGCTTAAAGCAAAAGTCACAGATATGCAAGTTGATTATGGTCCAAGAGAAATTGACGATGAAGTTAATCACAATTTCGACACCACAGCTACCTAAGTGTGGGGAGATTCAAATGTTCTAAAAAAAAATGTTGTCTAGAGTTAGTTGTTCTGTTCTCGTATAGTTCCGAGAATGGAATCTGTGATGACCCAGAAAATTCTGGCCAAATTTAAACTTAATCTTGTATGATTAACGTTTTCGACACGATAAACAAAGTCTATGAAGTTAAATCTCAAAATTTTGAACTGTTCAATTAACCTTCGATTGTTCTCAACGAAACACGAACAATTATATATAGATACATATACTATAACTTGAAAATGTAACAAAGTGTTGAGGATATGATACTGTGCATTAAACTTATTGGTTTGATTATCTGATTGATATATTTAACTACAGAGATAAAAGATTATGCCAAATGATTCTAGTAAAAGATATTTACTGAGTCTCTTAAGAATTATGATATTATTACGTGTCTCTGTTGAGAGGTCCACGTTGATTTGAGAAATCATTCATTTTTAACGGTATTCGGAATAAATGGTGAATTATTTGTTTAAATAACGTAATTTGGACACATACAATAATAAGGAATATTAACTGATAAGAATTTATTATATGAATAACTTGCGATACGTATTTTAAAACGTGTTTATAAATATTGAGAATAGATATTAACTTGGTTATGAAACGTTCGATAAATACTATTATATTAATAAATAACAAGACAATGATTTATAGAAGTAAATGACCAAAATACTCGAAAGTTTAAGATATACTTTGGGTGGTATAATTTAGGGATAATTTAAGGCTATATTTTGACAAAGGTACATGTCCTAGAATGTAAATTACAAGTTTTCTCAGCGTACGAAGGGACACTAGAAAAACCGGACCGAGACATAAGTCGTGTAACAACGTACGACTTATCGGAACAAAAATTACAAGTTAACTATGCATGTGAATTTAATATAATATATAATTAATTATATAAATTAAATATATTATATATATTATTAATAATTATGTCGACAAGTAAAAATACAAAAAAATGTGAGCTGGATTTTGGGGCCATGCGATCGCATGGAAAATAGGCATAAAACCCATGCGATCGCATGGGGTCAGATTTCAGGAAAAGTTTATAAATTGAATTCGTTTTGCTTCGAGACACACACACACCAATCCATCTATCTCCCTCTGTAATATATATTTATATATTATTATTATTATTATTATCATTATTATTATTATTATTATTATTATTAATTAATTAATATTATAATTAATTTTAATACTATTAGTAGTATTATTATTAATTAATATTATACATAAAATACTACGACGAGGTCATGAGCGTGTCACTTCAAAACAAGTTTTTCGAGCGGGATAAAGCTAAGGAAACTATGGGTTATAGCTATGGAGGTTAGGGGTAATATTCGTGGGTAATATTCACAAGTCAAACCTAGTGTTTATCATCTCCGTTACGTCTACGTACGTTTCTGAAATATTGAATCACAATAATAATACGTAAGCATTTATATTTTATATTTTATAAATTAATTGTGTATCCATGTCTAGTGCTCGAGTATATATATTTATACAGGCTTGTATGCTAAATTTCATCGTTAAACAGTTTATAATGAATCACGAATTAAATACATATATTATTGGTAAAAGGTATATGATATACATGTTTTTGAAAAGCTGACGAAAAATCAATAACTTTTCATTTAGAAATCGCGTAATTTCGATGAACGAAACAAAAGATATGGTCAACTGAATTATAATTGACGTTAATTGGAATTGCTTTTGAATCTGCAACTAATATTTAAATAACTTGTTGGTAAGATTGATAAATTGAATTTTTGAATATTACCAACCAAGTAAATGAATCCTTATATAAGGTACGTCTCGTTTTGTTGAACTATTGACAAAATTGACCTTTCGAAACGACTTTGGATAACTTTTGTATGTCGATCTCGAGCATTAGGATTGTGATACACTATGACCATACCTAGCTTGTTAAACATTTATTGACCAACATATGTTCTCTAGGTTGAGATCTACGGTTATTTGGGTATTCCGAGTTTCGATCACATTTTGGTGAACAACTTTATGTGCTGCTAAGGTGAGTTTCATTTGCTCCCTTTTTAATTGCTTTTGCAATATATATTTTTGGGCTGAGAATACATGCACTTTATTTTAAACGCAATGGATACAAGTATATACTAAATTCTACACTGAGTTTGAACAGAAAATCCCTTAGCTTTGGTAACTGTTAACTGCCAGTTATAAGAACTGGTGGGCGCGAGTAGTAGTATATGGATCCATAGGGCTTGACATCCCCGTCTGTTCCAGGTATAGAAACCCTAGCCTGAACTATAAAACAGACGTATGCTATTTGAGTTTAGTACACGTTAGTTTGTGTGTATTGTACATGTTGGTTGCATGTATGTTAAAACATGGGTACTTACTATATAGACGTTAAAGTTTAGTTACCAGGGTGCTCAATCTTGTAGAATATTTTGATAAACGTTTCTGGATGGAACAACTGAAATCTAGTGATCCACCTTTATATACAGATTATACGAAACATTAAAACTATGAACTCACCAACCTTTGTGTTGACACTTGTTAGCATGTTTATTCTCAGGTTCCCTAGAAGTCTTCCGCTATTTTCTTATATGTTAGACAAGCTATGTGCATGGAGTCTTACATGGCATATTTTTCAAGGAAACGTTGCATTCACCAAATCATCACCATGTATCTTATTTTGACTGCATTATCAATGAAAGTACTATTGTAAATTATTATTTACGGTGATTGTCTATATGTAGAAATCATCAGATGTCGAAAATCTTTGATTTAAATATTCATTTATGGTGTGCCTTTTCAAAAGAATGCAATGTTTACAAAACGTATCATATAGAGGTCAAATACCTCGCAATGAAATCGATGAATGACGTGTTCATCCATATGGATTTGGAGCGATCGTCACAGTTAGTATCAGAGCGTTGGTCGTAGCGAATCAGGTCTTGCATTAATGTGTCTAACTGATAGATGTTAGGATGCATTCGTAAGTCTGGACTTCGACTGTGTCTGCATGTCATAAGTTTTACTTATCATTTCTTGTTGGAAATTACCTGCTTATCATTTCTAGTCAAAGACACATTTTACTGCATTGATTGCATGAATAGTATATAGACAAAATTCGTATCTTAGTGTATCTGCTAATTTATATCTCAGCGTATATGTTACTGTAAACTTTACCTGACAGTTTTCGAAAAGTTCCTCCGTAATTTACGGACCCCTTGTATTATATATAGGTATTCTATGTAATTAGAATATCATCCGATATCCAAAAATCAATTTATATCAAAAATCCTTTATCCAAACCGTGTAAGATGAATTCCGTATCTAGTTCGAATTCCTCAGATGCTGACAGCTATTCCGATATGGATTTTCACTCAAACTCCGAAGGTAGTGTAACTGGAATGGATCAACCAATTAGCCATCATCTATTCTGGATGGATTGGGGATGGGTTCGTAGCCTCCTCAATCATTGGAGACAGGAAGAAGGTGATCCCTTCCATCCACCAAATTTCCCTCTTGGCGAAGAACCTGAAGCACTTACCGGCGAACATGTTCGTAATACCATTTTCTCTCTCATTTCCAGAGTTTCTCGTCACGATTATATACTACATCGAATTTTAGATCTTATTTATCCGCTCATCAGAACCGATCATCCCGGTATAATAGAAGAAGTCAACGAGCTTCGCGCTCGGGTAGTGACTTTGGAGAATATAGTGCGAAGGTTACAAACACCAGCAGCAGCACCAGCAGAATAACCAGTATCACCATCATCAACACCAACAGGATCATTACCACCACCAACAACCACATCTGCATCACACGCCTCAACATCACAAATTGTACCTCGGATATGAACATCATACGCACTATAGATACTAAGGAGTATCAACAACAACAAACGATGAAGTATGAATTCATAACTTCATCGGAGAAACATTCTGCGGTGATTATGTAATCTCTAAAGTCATAGAGATTATCTATTATAGCCTTAACCATAAATCAGATAGAGTAGAAACCCTGGTCGGAATGGTGTATGATTTACAAGCTAAACTTGTTATACCACAACATCAACAACACCGTCAGCCTCACCAGCACAGTCAGTGCTGTCAACATCGTCAGAATCAGCAGCACCTCTAACATCATAAGCTCCGTCAGTTCAAGAAAGAACCGTGGAAAATCATTACGAGTCAATAACGCGTATATTGTATCAACGAGTTATGAAATATTAACTCATTCCTTCTGAAGAATTTATATGTATATCTTATATATATAAATTTTTAAAACTATAATAAATCTTTCTGTACTAAGCTATTATGTATGGAACGTAACTACTCAGTTAATTCATAGTAATAATATGCTATGATGTACATTCTTCGTTAGCAACTTAATCATCGTTAACTACAATCTTTGTTTCAAATTCAATGAATTTCATTTCATAATAAATCAAGTGTATTATTCAATAACATGTCTGATTTTACACTTTCATCTTCGGTACCCTCGAAACTTTCTAGACAACATCATTCGTACCTTGAAAAGTTAGCGAGAGTACTATGAGCACCAACATCCTTCACCAAGGAATAAGAATAAATAATGAAGTATTGATTTCATTAATACTCCGCAGGATTAAGTAATCTTTAATATTTTAGAGATTATTCATTTCTAAGTCAAGCCAAAAATCAAATGAGTTTAATATGATATTAACTCATTAAATCCGAATTACATCCGAAGAAAATATACATAGAGATATTTTCATAAAGACTGTAATGAAAATTCTTTTGTACAAAATATAAATTGTGAAATCTTTAACGGGTAGGTAATACTCGGAAAATATATAAGTTCACAATTAATATGTTACATTGTACATTCTTCAATTTTGATTCAAAAATCATTGACTATACTCACTATCTTCACAACGATATACAATCGTTTTCATACAAGTTCAATTACATATTCTAATATTGACGAATCAGAATCTAAGTCATAACTCTGAACCAGTGACATCATTCTTAGATCTCTACATCTTTCAAAGTTATACTTTGACTTCAAAACTGTGCAAGATCCTTTAGCATTGTTAATATCGAAAATAATCTTGCCATCCTTTTCAAAGTATCCAGTTTTATCACACTTTCAACTAGTCAACTTTGATTTTTCAGATTAGCCTTATTGTAACCTTGACATCTACGTTCTTGTTACTGGGGAACCTTTCATGTTCCACCACATTAGCAGTAAATTTACCAACAATTTCATTTATCCTTGACCTTCCAAAAAAATCCTTATACTCATTGAAACCCTATCATGTACTCATCCACATCTAGTAACAATAATGGTCATACGAATTATCGGGAATTAGCAATCAGTATTTTAAAATCTTGCAGCACATCTACGCCAACAGTTATATGAGTACATATAACATCTACTTACATACTTCGAATGTGAAGTTTCTGAAAAACACCGTGAACTGCGAAATAGTTCTCGAAATGCTGATGAAGCAGCAAAAACTGAAAAAGACTTTAACAGTCAAAAGTTTGATGATAATTAATGGTATGGTGGTAAAGCTGAGAAAAAGATAAGGTTTGGAACTGGAAAACGGATTGAGCAAAGTATGAAGGAGGCTGTGGATAAATCACAAAGACTGAACCTGCCTTCAAAGAATCCAAATGATTCAGTGTCTACTGAAATCCTTAGAAAATACCTTACTCCTTACTCTAAAATCTTTACGGATAATATTCTTCATCATCATCATTATCTTAAATATTCTAAGATATCATCATATCTTCTTTCAATATTTCTGAGGATAATTTCGTGACTATCTGAAATTATTCATTCCTTCACGCTATTTGTGTTACATCATAACAGAGACTGTGTTAGTTTCTAAATTCTGAAAAATTCGAATTTAAAATATAAATGTTTTGAAGTAGTATTGAGAACTGAAGCATGAATTAGTATAATATAATGACACTTGATCAACGTAATTATATTACAGTAAGTCATGCTGAGTTTCTAATGGAACGTGATAAAGGTTCACAGATCACACCCTCATCATGAACCATGTTACATAACTCTTTCATTCTATATAATCTCTAAATATATCAAGAAAATATACTTCTTGATGATTCGGTCTTTTCCAGATATTCTGGTAATTTGACAAATCAAGATCGTGCCATTACAATTTATTTCTTAGAACATTAATTATGTTCATCTGAAATTCATACCTACAAATTCTGGACCATTATTCGCTTGACATAAGGTCGGGAAGAGAAATCGAAAGCATGGAGCTCTGAAATAAAAAGGAGAATATAAGCCCGATAATAACTCCGAAGTGTATATCAATGCGTATAGCAATATAAAGACACGGGAGAATGAAAAACACTATAACCCCAAGGTAATGGTAAAAGAAAGTAACTTCCTCTTGTGGTAGATGAAAAAGAAGAATGACAGATATAAAAGTTAGGATTATATCAAGAATCAGAACTGGATGAAGCATTTCACAATCTTTTGGAAGTATGAAATGAGGAAGAAGATGTAGGAGTAGTGAAAATAATGAAACAGAATAGGTCAATTTATAGCGAAATAACAGACAGAGCAATCAAGACAGATGCCCGCATATAATTAAAGAAGATCTTAATCTCCTTAATTCCCGAAGAATCAAATCTTATTTAGATTATGAAGACTTTCTATTCCTTAAATTCCGGAAATCAATCGTTACTACGTCAAGAGATAAGATGCATCTCTATTCTCTATTTCACTTTATTACGATAACTTTCCTCATACGCTTCACATAATTGGATTGTTTTATCCATATTATTCAACGGTGATAAAACTCTATTTATCGACTCATATTCGTCATAAAAACATTTTTATTGTTAGCCATGACAACCTCACTCAAATTTCGGGACGAAATTTATTTAACGGGTAGGTACTGTGATGACCCGGAAAATTCTGGCCAAATTTAAACTTAATCTTGTATGATTAACGTTTCCGACACGATAAACAAAGTCTATGAAGTTAAATCTCAAAATTTTGAACTGTTCAATTAACCTTCGATTGTTCTCAACGAAACGCGAACAATTATATATAGATACATATACTATAACTTGAAAATGTAACAAAGTGTTGAGGATATGATACTGTGCATTAAGCTTATTGGTTTGATTATCTGATTGATATATTTAACTACAGAGTTAAAAGGTTATGCCAAATGATTCTAGTAAAAGATATTTACTTAGTCTCTTAAGAATTATGATATTATTACGTGTCTCTGTTGAGAGGTCCACGTTGATTTGAGAAATCATTCATTTTTAACGGTATTCGGAATAAATGGTGAATTATTTGTTTAAATAATGTAATTTGGACACATACAATAATAAGGAATATTAACTGATAAGAATTAATTATATGAATAACTTGCGATACGTATTTTAAAACGTGTTTATAAATATTGAGAATAGATATTAACTTGGTTATGAAACGTTTGATAAATACTATTATATTAATAAATAACGAGACAATGATTTATAGAAGTAAATGACCAAAATACTCGAAAGTTTAAGATATACTTTGGGTGGTATAATTTAGGGATAATTTAAGGCTATATTTTGACAAAGGTACGTGTCCTAGAATGTAAATTACAAGTTTTCTCAGCGTACGAAGGGACACTCGAAAAACCGGAACCGGGACATAAGTCGCGTAACAACGTACGACTTATCGGAACAAAAATTACAAGTTAACTATGCATGTGAATTTAATATAATATATAATTAATTATATAAATTAAATATATTATATATATTATTAATAATTATGTCGACAAACAAAAATACAAAAAAATGTGAGCTGGATTTTGGGGCCATGCGATCGCATGGAAAATAGGCATAAAACCCATGCGATCGCATGGGGTCAGATTTCAGGAAAAGTTTATAAATTGGATTCGTTTTGCTTCGAGACACACACACCCCAATCCATCTATCTCCCTCTGTAATATATATTTATATATTATTATTATTATTATTATTATCATTATTATTATTATTATTAATTAATTAATTAATATTATAATTAATTTTAATACTATTAGTAGTATTATTATTAATTAATATTATACATAAAATACTACGACGAGGTCATGAGCGTGTCACTTCAAAACAAGTTTTTCGAGCGGGATAAAGCTAAGGAAACTATGGGTTATAGCTATGGAGGTTAGGGGTAATATTCGTGGGTAATATTCACAAGTCAAACCTAGTGTTTATCATCTCCGTTACGTCTACGTACTTTTCTGAAATATTGAATCACAATAATAATACGTAAGCATTTATATTTTATATTTTATAAATTAATTGTGTATCCATGTCTAGTGCTCGAGTATATATATTTATACAGGCTTGTATGCTAAATTTCGTCGTTAAACAGTTTATAATGAATCACGAATTAAATACATATATTATTGGTAAAAGGTATATGATATACATGTTTTTGGAAAGCTGGCAAAAAATCAATAACTTTTCATTTAGAAATCGCGTAATTTCGATGAACGAAACAAAAGATATGGTCAACTGAATTATAATTGACGTTAATTGGAATAGCTTTTGAATCTGCAATTAATATTTAAACAGCTTGTTGGTAAGATTGATAAATTGAATTTTTGAATATTACCAACCGAGTAAATGAATCCTTATATAAGGTACATCTCGTTTTGTTGAACTATTGTCAAAATTGACCTTTCGAAATGACTTTGGATAACTTTTGTATGTCGATCTCGAGCATTAGGATTGTGATACACTATGACCATACCTAGCTTGTTAAACATTTATTGACCAACATATGTTCTCTAGGTTGATGATGTGGTAGCACGGGGTTACGAAATAGTGTATATTTTTAATACGGAATGCTACAAAATTTAACAAGTTTTAATTAAATATTTACAAAATGGATATACCAAAACCTTGCTACAACACAATAGGCAGTGTACCTAGTCGCGAAGTAGTATAGTTTTTAGTAAGTCCGGTTCGTTCCACAGGGAGACGGGCTTATGAAACACTTTATTTTTATATAACAATATATAAATATAAATATAAAAAGGGGGGTTTTACCGTTTAATGACCGGTTTGTCGATTTTAAAACTTTAGTCGCAGTTAAAACCTAATGTAAAATATAAAATAAATACAAGACTTAAATTAAAGCGTAAAGTAAATAACGATAATGAAATTGCGAATAATAAAAGTGCGATAAAATAAACTTGCGATAATTAAAAAGTACGATAATTAAAAGTGCGATTAAATAACAATAAATAAAAGTGCGATAATTAGAAGTGCAATTAAATATAAAATAAAGAAAATTAAATATGAAATAAAAGAATTATGCTTATTTAAACTTCCGTAATCATGATGTTTGACGTGTTGATTTTAGTTTTATGCCCATGGGTTAATTGTCCTTTGTCCTGGATTACTTAATATGTCCGTCTGGTTTTTGTCCATAACAGTCCATCAGTCATAAATATAAAGTGCGAGTGTCCTCGTCAAATTATTCTTATACCCGAAGTTAAATATTCCAACTAATTGGGGATTCGAATTGTAACAAGGTTTTAATACTTTGTTTAATGAATACACCAGGTTATCGACTGCGTGTAAACCAAGGTTTTACTACTTTGTTAACAATTACACCAATTACCCTTGAATGTAATTTCACCCCTGTTTTAATTATTCTAGTGGCTATTAATCCATTCCCGTGTCCGGTTAAATGAACGATTATTCGTACATATAAATACCCCGCCCATCGTGTCCGATCGAGTGTATATGGTAATTTATAGGGACGCCCAATTGTAAATCTTTATATTAACATTAACAAACTATCATTTAGTTAAACAAATATAAAGCCCATTAATAGCCCATAGTCTAATTTCCACAAGTGTCGTTCTTTTGTCCAAACCCCAATTATGGTACAAAGCCCAATTACCCAATTTTAGTATTTTAGCCCAACATCATGATTACTTCGGTTCAAATAAGCATAATAACAACTTAGTTACGAGACATTAATTTAAAAAGGAGAACATAGCTTACATTGATTATTTATCGCGTAGTGGTACACGGACAGAGCTCCGACTTTAAAAACTCGTAAAAATAACCTTTACATAACCCAAACTAATCTAATATAACACTAATCTATACTATATATACATATATATATTTATTTATATTATGGAGTATTATTATTATTATGTGTCTGGTAAACTGGAACGAAAACTGGCAATTTATAGAATGTGAGCTGATTCTGATCCTCATGCGACTCACATGGGTTTATGCCTATTTGCCATGCGAGTCGCATGGCCACGCTGGACAGCTCACATATCTTTTGTCATCTTGTTCGTCGACATATTTATTAAATATATATAAAATATAAATAATTTTAATAATTATTTATATATTATATTATATTTATATGCATAGTAGACTAGATATTTTTGGTCCATTGCGTCGGGCGTTTCTTCTTGGCTCGGGTCCCGGTTCCGGATTTTCGAACGTCCTTGCGTACTATTTTATATCGTGTACTTTGCGTTCCGCAACTTGTACTCTTATCATTTTTAGACGTTCTTCATCTATAATTTGAACCACTTTAATTGTATCTTGTACATTTGAGCATTTTGGACCTTTCCGTCTTCAATTCTTCGTTTTCGCCTTTTGTCTTCGCACTTATTAAATATAAATGAATATTACTTGAATATGGAACAATTACAACTAAAATCCTGTCTTTCTTGGGGGATAATGCTATGAAATATATGTTCCTTTTTAACCTTATCAATATCCCCACACTTGAGCGTTGCTTGTCCTCAAGCAATACAGTCTTGAAATAATATAATACATCACACGAATCACTTCTTTATTCTTCACACTTTGTACATCAGTGATTTTGATAGAGCGGTATAAACAATGATAGTAATGATAGAACCATAGTTAAAGGTGGGTGTGTCATCCACAGTTGCCTTGGGTTTAGGTCAACGACACTTGCAATCAAATAGCCGATTTACTTTCGGTTTCCAAAGCAAAGTGCACATTTGAAAGGCGGTTTACAGTCCCACATGACTATAAAAATTGTAGATCCTTAAGGAAATAGGATCTTTATGAAAACATTTGATCTTTTGAAAATTCATTCTAGCTTTTACCCTAGATAAGTTTTCTGATTTAATCCACCATCTGTGTTGCAAAATATATTTGTGGATCAATATTTTGGCTTAAAACTTTTAGGTTCGTGTAATCCACTGCTATCCCGGTATCGGAAGCACACATCCAGTTTACTTGTTCCGTATATTACCTTTCGGTAAACTACCGTCCGGTTGTAAAGGAAAGCGATGAACAAGAAACTGTTAAGGCAATGTCTAATGACATGCATTTGTTCATGGTCTAATTAACGTGTCGGAAGCTAGAACTATCCTTGGTAGGAGCAATAGTAAAGATCATCCTTTGATTTTTTGGTCTGGCACAAGGTCCTGTCTTCGACCATGCTATGCAACCACCGTTCTTACGGTTGACACCCGATTTGGTTCAGGTGACCTAATGAATTCTAGGTGAATTCCTAGGATTTTACGTTCAATAGTAATGAACGCATTGAAAATAGGTTTTCAGAAAACAAATCGGTCTGTAATTTTGATCAAAATATTTTCTCGTTCAAGCTCGAGTTTAGATATCATCGAATTCCATGAGTTTGTAATTCTCAATCTTTAAGGTCAATCTCAAGGATTGAGTAATATCAGGCTTAAAAGCTGATTTTTAATCTTTAAGGAGATTATCCTTTCTGGGGATCTGATTCATTAGTCTTATCAAGCTAATTTGCACGGTGCCTCCCCATTGTACGAGATAAATCCTTCTCATGGTTAGGATAAATCTGACCACTTGGCGACCCTGTTTGATGCTGAGGTCCGTGGATTTCCAGCCGATTTTAGTGATGACTTTTCTAGATTTTTCGTCAACCTACAGCTGGTCTGGACGACAACTTCATGACCTAAATCAAGAAGCGCGTGTCTTTTTTGGAAGACTTTACTTCCTTCTAATGATGGAATTGATTCATCGTGTAGATCCATCTTTCTTTCAAAAGTATCACAATAAACCGGGCAAAACTATTAATTTAGTTCAAAACAAAAGCACCTGCAATAACTTTACAGAAACATGTGATAGATAATTTTTAATTGAATAACTTGGTACATTCTCCCCACACTTAGTTTATTTCTTTGCCTTTTTATTCTCTTCTATTCCATTCTTAAATGAATTCAAGCGTTTTGGGTTGTTTCTCAATTTATGTCCTTTTTAAGGTAACGATAATTTCGGTATTAACACCTAGTTTTCATCGTTCATAAATATGTATAAACATGATTTTAAATTCATTTAGTTGAAATTTTTTTCAAATTTTCACAAAATTTGGCAAATAAACCAAGTGTAAACCCGAGAGAATTTATAACCCTTCCCCACACTTGAGATCATGCAATGCCCTCATTTGCATGAAATCAGACTCTAATTATAAATTCATGAGGGTGATTAGTGTAGAAAAGTGATTAAGAATACCTAGTTTGTACTTACAAAGCTCGACGAATGATAGATGGCGCGCCTCATCGTTCATTCCTTCTTGTATTATCACACATGTTTTTCTTCAAAAATGGTTGCTTTTCTGAACTGTTTGCTAATCTTTGAAAATGCATCTTTTACCCTAATTTATCATGCATGTTTATTAACGAGTTATGCACTAACCCGAACCCCTAATTTAACGTTAAGTGGGGTTAGACTTCCCCACACTTAGCTGACGACATGTGAAATCGGTGGAATAAGTTCCACGAATTAAAATAGTGAGCCAGTTATTTGCATCTCGGGTGGTGTATAATATATCAATGGGTTTAAAGTTTAGACTCACCCGATCGTCACTACTTAATTCTTTTTTAAGTGTAGCTTTTAGTAAATGGATATGTCTCTTTTCTGGTTCTTGGTCAAATGGATCGATATACACCGACATACTTATATCTATAGGGTGGACAATTTCTAATTTTTCCTTCCGTTTATTCTCGAGATCAAAGGTTTCACCTCTATTACCCAATTGGGTAAAATCCGAAGTGTCATTATCTATTACAGCTCGTGGTTCATCTTCTGTAGATGACTCGTCTATTGAGAATATTGGGTTGGAAGGTTGTGGAATGGTGAAGTTTGGTTTGGTCTCGGGGGTAAATTTTTTAACGTTATCGTTTTCCCTAGAGTACCAAATTGTTACCCTTATTTCTTCTTCATCATCCATTGATGGATTGATGATTTCGTCGGTAGAGGCTAATGTGTCGATATGTTGTGAAATTGGTAAGACTGAATAAAAAGTATCATCGGGATAGTTGGTGATTTCGGAACTCTCGAATTCATCAAAATTCGATGATTTGAGATTTTCTTGCACAATACTCCTCAGATCAACAGGTATGTAATCTGATAGAGTTTCAGCTTGCCTATTTACAAACTCTCTCATTTGTTCCTTTTGAGCATCAAGTTCTTCGAGTTTGATTTTCATATTGTCTAAAGAATTTTCGGACACGTAATTTTCCTCGTCTTCTGGTTGTTGGATATATTCTTGGGAATAATCCCAGTTTGAATTGCGTTCTTCATAATCGTTCCATTCAGGTTCTGTGGGTACGTAATTTTCCATAGGAACGTAATAGTAACATTCCCATGTCGAGTGATAATCTCCACAGATTTCACAACCAGTTATTGTTTCATCGTTCGCGATCCAAGATTGACTGACTGAATTGTCATCAACACCCGTTTGAGAGTATTGATTTAATTGATTTTGGAGTTCAAAAAGAGTTTCCAAGGCCTTGTTTTCAAAATTTTCCATTTTATTGCGATGGCCAAATTTTAGCTACAATGTGATGCATTCACGAATTATCCTATTAGTTATAAAAATAAAAAAAACTTATATAAGTTGTCCAATTAATAGACTTTTCTGATTTTGCCCACGTTTCGAATAGCCAAAAGATGCAGCAGGTAGCCAGGACCCTTTAAATCGGAAGCCCACAACTAGCCACTAACAAATCCAACTATTACTACGAACCAGAAAAATGTCAACGTCCATTAATTTAACCGCTTAAATAATTTTTCTTTCCGTTTTGAGAATTAGATAAGAAGTAGAGAAAATTCTAGGTCCTAGAAACTAGAGCGTCGAGAAATAAGAAAGAAATAGATTGCGCGTCGAAAAACGTCGAAAAATAAAAATAAGAAAGAAAAACGTCGAAACTTAAAAGTCTAAAAACTAAATCTAAAAAGTTGCGCCTAAAAGTCTAAAGGTAAATGCAATTCTAAAGGAAAAACGGCAATTACGTTATTTAGGCACTAAAATCTATTTAAAACTAAAGCGAAAAACGGCGTCGCAAAATTCTAAAGCAACTAAATCTTAATCTAAAGAAAAAGCACTTAAGAGATTTTACGGCAAAGCCTAAAAATCTAAAAATAAAAATAACAACAGCAAAAACTATGACTAAAAACTAAGTACGAACGATAAAAATACGAAAATTACGCTAAAAATGATTAAAAGGTACAAAAATAGAAATAAGTTTAAAATTGATAAAAATATAATTTTTATAAAAATATTATTTTTATATTTTATTATATTAAAGTATTAAGTTTTATATATAATAAAACTAAATATAAGTAAATATAAATTAAATAAACTTAAAACTTAAATATAATAATAATAATAAACTAGGGTTTATAAATAATAATAATATAATACACCGTATTAAATGCGAAAATAGGGTAAAACCTGGCCTGTCAGTTGACCTCATGCGACTCGCATGGGTTTAGGCAGGGGGTCATGCGAGTCGCATGACCTGTTTGGCCAGTTCAGATGACAGTTCAAATAAAGGTTCAATTCGTTTTATTTTATATTTATATTATATTTTCTGTTTTAATATATATAACATAAAATATATATAATTTAAATAAAAACTTAATATTTTTAAAACTAAAATAAAAAGAAAATACTTTATAATTTTATAAATATATAAAAAAAACTTAAAAATATATTTAAAAATATATTTTTTTTTCGGTTTTTAAAATTTTAAATTTTTTTTTTTTTAAGTTTTTTAATTTTTAGGATTTTATATTGTTTTTCTAAAAATAAAATATAAATATATTTATAAAATAAAAATATAGAGTTTTGCCGACTTCCCCGGCAGCGGCGCCAAAAACTTGATGTGGTAGCACGGGGTTACGAAATAGTGTATATTTTTAATACGGAATGCTACAAAATTTAACAAGTTTTAATTAAATATTTACAAAATGGATATACCAAAACCTTGCTACAACACAATAGGCAGTGTACCTAGTCGCGAAGTAGTATAGTTTTTAGTAAGTCCGGTTCGTTCCACAGGGAGACGGGCTTATGAAACACTTTATTTTTATATAACAATATATAAATATAAATATAAAAAGGGGGGTTTTACCGTTTAATGACCGGTTTGTCGATTTTAAAACTTTAGTCGCAGTTAAAACCTAATGTAAAATATAAAATAAATACAAGACTTAAATTAAAGCGTAAAGTAAATAACGATAATGAAATTGCGAATAATAAAAGTGCGATAAAATAAACTTGCGATAATTAAAAAGTACGATAATTAAAAGTGCGATTAAATAACAATAAATAAAAGTGCGATAATTAGAAGTGCAATTAAATATAAAATAAAGAAAATTAAATATGAAATAAAAGAATTATGCTTATTTAAACTTCCGTAATCATGATGTTTGACGTGTTGATTTTAGTTTTATGCCCATGGGTTAATTGTCCTTTGTCCTGGATTACTTAATATGTCCGTCTGGTTTTTGTCCATAATAGTCCATCAGTCATAAATATAAAGTGCGAGTGTCCTCGTCAAATTATTCTTATACCCGAAGTTAAATATTCCAACTAATTGGGGATTCGAATTGTAACAAGGTTTTAATACTTTGTTTAATGAATACACCAGGTTATCGACTGCGTGTAAACCAAGGTTTTACTACTTTGTTAACAATTACACCAATTACCCTTGAATGTAATTTCACCCCTGTTTTAATTATTCTAGTGGCTATTAATCCATTCCCGTGTCCGGTTAAATGAACGATTATTCGTACATATAAATACCCCGCCCATCGTGTCCGATCGAGTGTATATGGTAATTTATAGGGACGCCCAATTGTAAATCTTTATATTAACATTAACAAACTATCATTTAGTTAAACAAATATAAAGCCCATTAATAGCCCATAGTCTAATTTCCACAAGTGTCGTTCTTTTGTCCAAACCCCAATTATGGTACAAAGCCCAATTACCCAATTTTAGTATTTTAGCCCAACATCATGATTACTTCGGTTCAAATAAGCATAATAACAACTTAGTTACGAGACATTAATTTAAAAAGGAGAACATAGCTTACATTGATTATTTATCGCGTAGTGGTACACGGACAGAGCTCCGACTTTAAAAACTCGTAAAAATAACCTTTACATAACCCAAACTAATCTAATATAACACTAATCTATACTATATATACATATATATATTTATTTATATTATGGAGTATTATTATTATTATGTGTCTGGTAAACTGGAACGAAAACTGGCAATTTATAGAATGTGAGCTGATTCTGATCCTCATGCGACTCGCATGGGTTTATGCCTATTTGCCATGCGAGTCGCATGGCCACGCTGGACAGCTCACATATCTTTTGTCATCTTGTTCGTCGACATATTTATTAAATATATATAAAATATAAATAATTTTAATAATTATTTATATATTATATTATATTTATATGCATAGTAGACTAGATATTTTTGGTCCATTGCGTCGGGCGTTTCTTCTTGGCTCGGGTCCCGGTTCCGGATTTTCGAACGTCCTTGCGTACTATTTTATATCGTGTACTTTGCGTTCCGCAACTTGTACTCTTATCATTTTTAGACGTTCTTCATCTATAATTTGAACCACTTTAATTGTATCTTGTACATTTGAGCATTTTGGACCTTTCCGTCTTCAATTCTTCGTTTTCGCCTTTTGTCTTCGCACTTATTAAATATAAATGAATATTACTTGAATATGGAACAATTACAACTAAAATCCTGTCTTTCTTGGGGGATAATGCTATGAAATATATGTTCCTTTTTAACCTTATCAGTTGAGTTCTACGGTTATTTGGGTATTACGAGTTTCGATCACATTTTGGTGAACAACTTTATGTGCTGCTAAGGTGAGTTTCATTTGCTCCCTTTTTAATTGCTTTTGCAATATATATTTTTGGGCTGAGAATACATGCACTTTATTTTAAACGCAATGGATACAAGTACATACTAAATTCTACACTGAGTTTGAACCGAAAATCCCTTAGCTTTGGTAACTGTTAACTGCCAGTTATAAGAACTGGTGGGCGCGAGTAGTAGTATATGGATCCATAGGGCTTGACATCCCCGTCTGTTCCAGGTATAGAAACCCTAGCCTGAACTATAAAACAGACGTATGCTATTTGAGTTTAGTACACGTTGGTTTGCGTGTATTGTACATGTTGGTTGCATTTATGTTAAAACAGGGGTACTTATTATATAGACATTAAAGTTTAGTTACCAGGGTGCTCAATCTTGTAGAATATTTTGATAAACGTTTCTGGATGGAACAACTGAAATCTTGTGATCCACCTTTATATACAGATTATACGAAACATTAAAACTATGAACTCACCAACCTTTGTGTTGACACTTGTTAGCATGTTTATTCTCAGGTTCCCTAAAAGTCTTCCGCTGTTTGCTTATATGTTAGACAAGCTATGTGCATGGAGTCTTACATGGCATATTTTTCAAGGAAACGTTGCATTCACCAAATCATCACCATGTATCTTATTTTGACTGCATTGTCAATGAAAGTACTATTGTAAATTATTATTTACGGTGATTGTCTATATGTAGAAATCATCAGATGTCGAAAATCTTTGATTTAAATATTCATTTATGGTGTGCCTTTTCAAAAGAATGCAATGTTTACAAAACGTATCATATAGAGGTCAAATACCTCGCAATGAAATCGATGAATGACGTGTTCGTCCATATGGATTTGGAGCGATCGTCACAGAATACGATTAGTCTTTTCCGCTAGCAGACATTAAAGAACTAGTTTTCTCCCCCCATTCTGAAATTTTTTTTTTGTAGGTTTTATTTAAAATTTATATGTTTTCTTTATTTAAGTTTAGTGTGAATTTAAAAACAAAATTTACTTTATTTCATTAAGTTTAAAAAATGATTTCTAAAATTCGTCGTGAATTGAAGACTAGGTCGTTGAACCGAAATTGCTTTATCCGAGGACGGGACGAGAAATTTTATTATCATTATTTTTAATCTTATTAATTTAAAGTATGTCAAAAACATTTAAAACACCCAAAAATCTTTGATTTTAAAACAATCGCTTTAAAATGACAAATTTTAAAATTTTGTCGAGGGACGGATTAGGTAAACGTACCGAAACGACCTCGTCCTAAATACCAAGGAAAACAAATTTTTAAAATTAATTAATTATTTATTTTATAAGTAAAAGGTTTTATTTAAAAAAAAGTATGTTTGTAGTTTATCTTATAAACAGGGTAAAAACAGCGAACTTTCAAAAACTGGCATTAAGTTCAGCAAAAGCAATAATTTTGACGACAAAACGAAAAACAAATGTGATGTAACAACAGACGGAATGAACAAATGAAGTGCACCATTTATCATTCAAAGCATACAACAATATGTTTGGAAACTTTGGTAAAATTTTAATCATCTTTTTACGCTAAGCACCCTCAATAATTTAAATTATTACTGATTTCTTGCAAATGAGGGCATTGCAAGATCTTAAGTATGGGAAGGGGTTAAATTCTTTCGGATTTTTAAAATTTTTTTGACTTATACACTTGGTTACCATTAAAAATACTAGTAACACAGTAGTTGTATTAGAATCTAGTGCTCTCTGATAATAAAGAACAGCCCTAGTCTTATATACTGACTACCCAATTCTAGTAAAAATTTTCAAAATTTTCAAATAAATGAATTCAAAATCATGTTTATACATATTTATGAACGATAAAACTAGGTGTTAACACCGAAATTATTGTTACCTCGGAAAGGACATAAATTGAGAAACAACCCAAAATGTTAGAATTCATTTAAAATGGAATAGAGGACAGTAAAAAGGCAAAGAAAGGAAAATAAAAGCCAAGTGTGGGAAAAATTTACCAAGTTATTTAGAACATATATCACATATTTTTGTACAAATAATTGAAAATACTTTTGTTTTGGACGATATTAATCAGTTTTACCCAGTTTATTGTAATTTAAAAGGAAGTAAAGTCTTCCGAGAGAAAAAGACACGCGCTTCTTGATTTAGGTCAGGAAGTTGTCGTCCAGACCAGTTGTAGAGTCTACGAAAAACCTTGAAAAGTTTTCTCAAAAATCAGCTGGAAATCCACGGACCTCAGCATCAAACAGGGTCGCCAAGTGGTCAGACTTATCATAACCATGAGACGATCTGTCTCGTACAATGGGGGGCACCATGCAAATTAGCTTATAAGACTAATGAATCAGATCCCCAGAAAGAATAATCTCCTTAAAGATCAAAAATCAGCTTTTAAGACTGATATTACTCAGTCCTTGAGAATGACCTTAAAGATTGAGAATTCAAACTCATGGAATTCGATGATATCTAAACTCGAGCTTGAACGAGAAAATATTTTGATCAAAATTACAAACCGATTTGTTTTCTAAAAACCCATTTTCAATGCGCTCATTACCATTGAATGTAAAATCCTAAGAATTCACCGGAATTCATTAGGTCACCTGAACCAAATCGGGTGTCAACCGTAAGAACGGTGGTTGCATAGCATGGTCGAAGACAGGACCTTGTGCCAGACCGAAAAATTATAGGGTGATCTTTACTATTGCTCCTACAAAGGATAGTAATTGTATCCGACACGATATAGACCATAATCAAAAGCATGTCACGGGACATTGCCTTAACAGTTGTTTGTTCAACGCTTTTCTTTACAACCGGACGGTAGTTTACCGAAAGGTAATATACGGAGCAAGTAAACTGGATGTGTTGCTTTCCTAATACAAGGTTAGCAAGTGGGTAACACAAAACCATAAGTTTTGAGCTAAAATTTTCAAATCTGAAACCCATACAACCCACATAAACATTTTGCAAACACCGGTGAAGGGTTATTCCGAAAAACTTATCTAGGGTAAAAGCTAGATTAAATTTTTAAAAGATCAAATATTTTCATAAAGATCCAATTTCCTTAAGGATCTAAATTTTCATAGTCATGTGGGACTGTAAACCACATCGTTACTATCATTATTCATACCGCCGTATTGAAATCACTGATGTACAAAGTGTGAAGAATAAAGAAGTGATTCAAGTATGTTTTTATTCAAAGTTCTATATTGCTTGAGGACAAGCAACGCTCAAGTGTGGGAATATTTGATAATGTTAAAAAGGAACATATATTTCATAGCATTATCCCTCAAGAAAGACAAGCTTTTAGTTACAATTGTTCTATTTACAAGTGATATTCGTTTAAATAATAAAAGGTGAAGACAAAAGACAGATTCGACGAATTGAAGACGCAAATGACCAAAACGCCAAAAAGTACAAAGTACAATCAAAGAGGTTCAAATTATTGATGAGAAACGCCTAAAATGACAAGAGTACAAGCCGTGAAACGTAAAATACAAGATATTAAATCGTACGAAAAGGCGTTAGAAAATCCGGAACCGAGACATGAACTAACTTTCAATGCACGACGCAACGGACCTAAAATTACAAGTCAACTATGCACATAAATATAATATAATATATAATTAATTATGTAAATTATATATATATTATATTTATATATTATAAAAATAAACGTCGGCAGCCTAGGATCCAATTTGTGTGAGCTGGAATGCGAACCTCCGCATTCGCGGAGTTTGGAAGAACAAAAGCTCTGCACTCGCGGAGCTGCACAGTAAAATGTGGGCCTATAAAAGCCATCGAATTCTGCACGAAAAAACACACATTTTTCTAATCTATCTCTCAATCTCTACGATATATATATATATATATATATATATATATATATATATATATATATATATATATAATTTAAAATTTTAATTTAATAATTATAAGGGTATGTTAGCGAATGTTGTAAGGGTGTAAGTCAAAATTCTGTCCGTGTAATGCTACGCTATTATTAATCATTGTAAGTTATGTTCAACCTTTTTAAATTAATGTCTCGTAGCTAAGTTATTATTATGCTTATTTAAATCGAAGTAATCGTGATGTTGGGCTAAATATTAAGATGGGGTTATTGGATTTTGTACCATAATTCGGGTTTGGACAAAAGACCGACACTTGTGGACATTGGACTATGACTATTAATAGATGGGGGGTATTGTATAATTGAGCGACAACTCATTGGAATCTGTCGAACCTATCTTCAAATTAGTTAATCTAATAATTATTAAAATGATTATGAATGTCCTATTTAGTGACGTTTATACCACATCATTTACAATCATTTAATTAATTATTCGGGTTGGGTAATTGATTATTCAAACTGATCAATTGGATAAATTAATATTCATATCTCATTAAAACAGGAGTGGATTACATACAACGATAATTGGTGTAATTGTTAACAAAGTATTAACACCTTGGATTGCACGCAGTCGATAACCTGGTGTATTCATTAAACTAAGTATTAAAACCTTGTTACAGTTCGAATCCCCAATTAGTTGGAATATTTGACTTCGGGTATAAGATTAATTTGACGAGGACACTCGCACTTTATATTTATGACCGATGGACCGTTATGGACAAAAACCGTATGGACATATCGTATAAACCAGGACAGAGGACAATTAACCCATGATAATAAATTAAAATCAACACGTCTAACATCATGATTACGGAAGTTTAAATAAGCATAATACTTTTATTACATATTTCATCGCACTTTTATTTACCGTCATTTTATTACTCGCAATTTTATATAACGCATTTTATTTATCGTTATTTTATTTTACGCACTTTTATTATTGTCGTTTATCTTTACACCTAAAAATATAAAATCGACAAACCGGTCACTAAACAGTAAAAACCCCTTTTATAATAATAATAATACTACTTATATATATATATATTTATACAAATATAGTTTAAAATTTATATAGCGTTAAACTTGGCTAGTTCCCTGTGGACGAATCAGACTTACTAAAAACTACACTACTGTACGATTAGGTACACTGCCTATAAGTGTTGTAGCAAGATTTAGGTATATCCACTCTATAAATAAATAAATAACTTGTGTAAAATTGTATCGTATTTAATAGTATTTCACAATAAAATATAACTATTTCGTATACTCTGCTGCACACATCAAGTATTTTTGGCGCCGCTGCCGGGGACGCCAAAGCAAAACGCTATATTTTTGTAAACTATATTTTTGTAAAAATATATTATTTCGTATTTCGTAAAAATATTTTGTATTTATAATAATTGTTAAAAACATTAAAAAGAAAAAAAATATATATATATATCTATTTAAGTGTTCAAGAAAAAAAATATATTTTTATATAATTTATATAAAGTATAAAAGTATTTTTTTTTAGTTCTTAAAAACATAAGTTTACTTTAATAAATATTACTTATATTAATTTTGTAAAGATTTAAAAAAAACTGGACCTGCGTAATTTGGGCCTGCAGCTCGTTTGAATCTGCATCCTCCGCACTCGCGGAGTTTTTGGGCAGCAGACCTCCGCACTCGCGGAGCTGCCTGACACGCCTGAACCTCATACTGCATTAATTACGTTTTAGGGTTTAATTTAATTATTATTTTTTAATTAATCTAATTAGGGTTTATATTTAATATTAATTAGTCATAGTTTAAGTAAAGTTGTATTTTAAGTTTTAAGTGTTAATTAGTTTTATGAATACTTCTATACAATAATAAAAATAATATTTTTATAAAAATTGTATTTTCATAACTTTAAGTATTATTTCTATATTTCGTATCTTTTTAATCGTTTATTCGTAATATTTATATTTTTCGCTCGTAATTAGTTTAAGTTATAGTTTTTGCCGTAGTTATTTTTATACTTTTAGATTTTTAGGATTTTCCATAAAATCTCTTAAATACTTTTTCTTTAGACTAAAATTTAGGCACTTTAGAATTTTACGACGTCGCTTATCGTTTTAGTATTTAATAAAATTTAGTGCCTAATTAAGATATTGCCGTTTTGGATATATAATTTCTTTTAAGTTTTAATACCTTTAGACGCAACTTTTAATATTTAATTTTTAGAATTTTAAGTTTCGACGCGCTACTTTCTTATTTTATTTTTCAATTTTTTATTTTTCGACGTTTTTCGACGCTACTCTTTTTCTTTCTTATTTCTCGCCGCTCTAGTTTTTAGGACTTAGAATTTTCTCTATTTCTTCTCTAATAATTCAAAACGAAAAATTATTTTAAGCGGTTAAATTGATAGACATCCAAATTTTCTGCTTCGTAGTAATAGTTGGATTTGTTAGTGGCTGAGTTGTGAGCTTCCGATTTAAAGGGTTCTGGCTCCCTGCTACATCTTTTGGCTATTAGAAACGTGGGCAAAAGCAGAAAAGTCTATTAATTTGATAACTTATATAATTTTTCTTTCTTTTTATAACTAATAGGATATTCTGTGAATGCACCGAGCAAAACGTTCACCACCTTTCATACGTTCACCACCTGTAACTCGATCAAGACATCTAGCCAATATTGTCGTCGTTGATTTTTCTTTAGAATCGTCATCAAGTCGACCAAGTAATCCAATTCAAATTTCCGATAATCCATTTTTTGAACCCAACCTCACAATTGAGAATCCGGAGGATATTTAAGGACAATTCAGAGATCCTGAACCACTAATCATTCCTCCTGAACCACAAATTACTCATCCAGAGATTGTCGAGGAAGAAACCATTAAATCAGAATCCTCTAGTGATTCAGATTCAACAAATTCAATCATGGAAAATCAAGAACCTCTAAGTATGGAAGACCGAATGAGAGCTACACGTACGGGCCAAGGTCACGCCATTATTAAGCCAGATGTTAATGCACCAGATTATGAAATCAAAGGACAAATCCTACACATGGTAACTAACCAATGCCAATTTAGTGGTACGCCAAAAGAAGATCCAAACGAACATCTTCGTACCTTTAATAGGATTTGTACACTATTCAAAATCTGAGAAGTTGAGGATGAACAGATATATCTCATGTTATTTCCCTGGACTTTAAAGGGAGAAGCCAAAGAGTGGTTAGAATCGTTACCTGAAGGGGCGATTGATACATGGGATGTCTTAGCTGAAAATTTTCTTAAACAATTCTTTCCGGCATCTAAAGCCGTAAGACTTCAAGGAGAAATTGTTACATTCACACAAAAGCCAAATGAAACTCTATATGAGGCGTGGACAAGATTTGGAAAGTTCTTGAGAGGATGTCCACAACATGGTTTAGACACTTATCAAATAGTATAAATATTCTACCAAGGTGTCAACGTTGCTACACGAAAAGACATCGACACAGCAGCTGGTGGTTCCATTATGAAGAAAACTGCAACCGAAGCTCACAAAATCATTGATAACACAGCTTTCCACTCGCATGAGTGGCACCAGGAAAAAGATATTTTTCGTTCACCTAAAGCGGCTAGAGCCGATTCTAGCCATGACTTTCATTCCGTTTCCGCAAAAATAGATGTTTTCGAAAGACGAATGGAAAAGATGACTAAAGATATTCACGCAACACGAATCAGTTATGAGCAATGCAGTGGACCACACTTAACGAAAGATTGTCACATTGAGCAAACAATGGAACAACATGAGAATGTTTCCTACTATAACTTCTAATCTGTTCATCGAAACCATTCGAATTCTAAATGAAAAGTTCTTAATTTTTCGCTAGCTTTCCAATGACATGCATATCATATACCTTATCTCAACCGCATATGTAACTAATTCAGAATTCAACATAACATATCTAACGACAATAACAAACGTACAAGCATACATAATCCTATATACTCGAGCACTAGTCAGGGATACACTAATGATATGTAAAAATTAAGTTATGAGTGCTCACGTATCAATATTGAGATTCAATATTGCAGGAAAGTACGCGAACGCAACGGAGATGATAAACACTAGATTGACCTCACGAGCACACCCACGAACATTACTCATAATCTCTATAGCTATAACCCATAATTTCCTTAGCCCTATCCTACTCGAAAAACCCGTCTTGAAATTACCCGAACAGCACTCTGCCGTAGTATTTTATGTAAATTCTAATAATAATAATACTAATATTAATACAATAGGATTAATAATATTAATCTTTAATAATAATAATAATAATAATTATTAAAACAAATAAATTATTACGGCGTATATATATTATTAGAGAGATTGAGAATGGATGATGAAAGTGTGTTTCAACTGATCAGTGCTTCATCCGTATTTATAGCTAAATTATGTACTATTGAAAGATGGAAAGGTAGTTGATAAATTTGGTGTAGAAATCAACTTGTTGAATTACACTGCATTCATTGAATGCTTTTGATTATAATTATATTATTATAATTATATTATATTTATTATTATGAATTATATATATATTATATTATATTGTTGTACATAGTTGACTTGTAATTTTAGCTCCGTTGTCTCGTACATTTACGCTCGGTTTATGTCTCGGTTTTGGTTTCTTGAACACTCGTTCGTACGCTTAGAAAACTAGCACTTTAGGTTTAGTGACTCGTACCCTTATCAAAATATAGACTTAAATCATTAGTAAACTATATTACACGAAGTGTAACTTATGCATTTGAGTGTTTTGGTCATTTGCTTCTATAAATCATCGTCTCGTTGTATATTCATATTATCAAAACGTTTTACGACTAAGTTAAAATATATATTTATATTTATATTTTCATTTCGAAATATAAATTTGAAATATTTATTTAACAATATAGTTTTTCAAAACTAATGATATTTAAAACTTATATATTTTGAAATCGTTTAAATAATAAGAAATATTATTTCGTAACATTTGTATTTTAAAGTTTAAAATTGATATAATTCATTTTTATACCAACGTTCATAAAGAAATTTTAATAATCAAATTATTTTATATTCAAAATCATTTTATTACAAAGGTTATAATAATAGAAGTTGTTATCTCATAATACGTTCTTAATAATAAAAGTCTATTATATCGAAAAACGTTTTCGTTTAAGAAACACTATATATATACCTTTATAATATAAAAACTTAAATTCTGCTAATTCTATATAATCAATTTACCTTTATAAATAACAGATTACAATAATTCAGTTTTTGAAATCGTTTTCTTATGTTTGAAAATAGGTCAGTCGAATATTATGAAATCCAGCTCTCCACTAACTTTTGTCTAACCTTCGTCAATTGACACATTTGTTCTTACTTGTAAATCACTTTACTAATTATTCTGAATACCGTTAAAAAGAAAGTTTCCTAAATCAAAGTGGACCTCTCAACAGAGATTCGTAATCATACAATGTATCTGATAAATAAATCGTTTGATATTATCTTCTAATTCCATCGATAACCATATTGAAACAAATACGTTCATGTAAAGTATCATTCGTTTAATACTTTGTTAATATTCTCAAGTTATAATATATATACATATATATACTCATATTTATTTATAATAGTTCGTGGATTGTCGGAATTTGGTCGAGGTTAAATAATGTATGAACACAGTTTAAGATTCTTGTGATTTATCTAAACAGACTTTGCTTATCGTGTCGGAAACATATAAAGATCAAAGTTTAAATTTGTTCGGAAATTTCCGGGTCGTCACAGTACCTACCCGTTAAAGAAATTTCGTCCCGAAATTTGATTGGGATGGTCATGGTTGACAATAAGTATGTTTTTCATGACGCCTACAAGCTGAAAATTAGGGTTTTATCATCATCGAGTAATATAGACAAAACAATTTGATTTTGTGAAGAGTACGAGTGAAGCTATCATAAAAGAGTGAAATGAGTAGGTGTAGATTCGTCATATCTTTTGACGTCATCACGGTTGATCTCCGAATTTAAAGAAAATCTTTGTAATCTATATTGGATTTGATTCTTCGGTGATTAAGGAAATTATGATCCTCTTCAAATTAATGCGATAATCCATCTTGATTTCTCTGTCGGATATTTTACTATAAATTCACCTCCTTCATTTCCTTACAACTCACACTTTCTATTCTTTCTCCCTCGACTCATATTTTAAGGTATTTGTCAATATACTCCATCCAGTGTTGATTCTCGATATACTCCTCACTTTCATATCTGTCGTTCTTCTTTTTCATCTGCCACCTGAAGAATCTATTTACTTCTAATATACTCTTAGTTTTATAGCGTTTTTAGTTCTCCCGTGTCTTTATTTTGCTATATGCATTGATATATACTGTTTATAATTTCTGGTTTGTTGTTAGGTTTTTATATCTTCCCTTATATTTAGAAGTCCCTGTTTCTGTCTTCTATAATCATTGTCATCCACAGTTAATGCTCTCTTCTATTTGCTGCGATTTATACTCCAATTTCTATTTCGGAGCTTCATTCTTTCGTTTCCTCTTCTTGCGATTAAACACTGCTTGTAATGGTCCAGAATTTGCAGATATGAATTTTGGAATGAACATAGTTAATGTTCTAAGAAGGAAGTTGTAATGGCACGATCTTAATTTGTCAAATTACCAGAATATCTGGAAAAGACCGAATCATCAAGAAATATTTTCTTGATATTTTAGAGGTTAAATAGAATACAAGAGTCGTATAACATGGCACATGATGATGGTATGGTCTGTGAATCATCATGTTCCATTAGAAACTCAGCATGAATTACTTTAATATAATCACGTTGATCAAGTGTCATTATATTATACTAACTCATACTTCAGCTCCCAACACCACTTCAAAAATATTCATACTTCAAACTCGAAGGTTTCAGAATTTAGAAACTAAACAGTTTCCTAGATAATGCGAAGAGATAAATGATTTCGGATAAGAATAATTATGAAAATATCTTCAGAAATATGGAGGATATTTATAATGAAAGATACGATGATATCTTATAATTTCTAATATCAGAGGATAATGAAATATATTTTCCACAAGGGTTTAAAGTCAGGAGCAAGGTATTCATTAATGACTTCAGTAGATACTGAATCATTTGGATTCTTTGAATGTAGATTTCGTTCTTGTGATTTGTCCACAGCCTCCTTCATGGTTTGCTCATTCCGTGTTTCTGTACTAAATCTTCTCTTTTTCTGAGCTTTGCCAACACACTATTCTTTATCATCAAACTTTTTACTGTTAAGGTCGTTTACAGTTTTTGCTGCTTCATCAGCATTTTTTAAAATTTCGAAAACTAGTTCGCAGTTCAGGGTGTTTTTCAGAAACTTCACATTCGCAGTATGTAAGTCTTTGAGGTAGATGTTATATGTATATATAACTGTTGATGTAGACATGCTGCGAGATTTCAAAATACTACTTGCTGATTCTCAATAATTGGTATGGAAATTCTTGTTACAAGGTGCGGATGAGTATATGATAGGATTTAAACGATTTTTCTGAAAATCAAAGATCAGCGAAGTTGTTGGTAAGTTTATTGCTAATGTGATGGAACATAAACGGTTCCCCGGTAACGATGGCGAAAGGGCAACGTATATATCGAGATTATAATAAGATGTTTCAACTGAAAAGTCGAAGTTGACTTGCTGGAGCTGTGACAAAACTGGCTACTTTGAAAAGGAATCGCAAAGTTATTTTTACTAATAAATGCCAAAGAATCTGACGCGGATACGTGTTTAAACTTTTACTTTGGTTTCTAGAGTTTTTCAGATACATAACTGTGGGTAACATGTGGTTGAATCATCATCTCGATTTTTCATTATTTGAAGTGTCTTCAGGAATTTCGAAGGGTTTAAACACAGTTTCTAATCATACGATGTTCTAGGAGTTTGAATGATACAAGTATTTTTATGAATAGAAATATTGTTCTATCACAGTTTTGAAGTCAAAGTATAGCTTTGAAAGATGCCGAAATCTAAGAGTGATGATACCGGTTATATCTCGAATTGAATTCTGCGATTTCAAGATCAGCATATGTAATTGAATTTAAATGAGTATGGTTGTTTTGATTTTTATAAATAAAAGAATGTATATTGTTGAGAAAATAGTGAGTATAATTGATGATTGCTGAATCAGATTCGAAGAATGTAGCATATTAATTGTAAATTTATATATCTCTCGGGTATTACCTACCTGTTAAAAAAAATATTCAAAATTAATATTTTGTATAAAAGAATTTTATTACAGTCTTTATGAAAATATATATGTGTATATTTCTTCAGATGTAACATAGATGTAATGAGTTAATATTAAACTCATTTGATTTACGATTGAAATTAGAATTGAATAATCCCTAAACTTTAGAAATTACATAACTCTTATAGAGTATTTCTTCAATGTAATTGAAATTATGAATCAATACTTCGTTATTTGTTGATGTATGATGTTTGGTTCGTGGAATTTTTTGTGAATTTCGCAAGGTACGAATGATGTTATTTGAAAAGTTTCGAGTACATTGATGATGAAAGTGTAAAATCAAACATATATTTGAATATTACACTTGGTTTATTATGAGTTGGAATTTATTAAATTTAGACAGAAATTGTAGTTAACGATGGTTAAGTTGCGGACGAAGGACGTACCTCATTACATATTAGTAATATGAATTAACCGAGTAGTTAAGATTCACACATAATAGCTTAGTACGGAAAGATTTATTATGGTTTAAAATTTTATATATATAAGATATACATATAAATCCTTCAGTGGAAATGAGTTAATACTTCATAACTCGTTGATATGACATACTTATTGTTGATTTGTAATGATGTCCACGGTGATTCTTGAACTTGCGGAGTTTCTAATGTTATAGGTGCTGCTGATTCTGATGATACTGACGGCACTGACTGTGATGGTGATGCTACGGTACTGTTGATGTTGTTGGTAAAACAAGTCTGGCTTGTAAATCGTACACCATTTTCGATCAAAGTTTCTACTCTACCGTCTCCGTTTACTCACCTGATTTATGGTCAGAATTAAATAATCTCTAAGACTTTGGAGATTACATAATCGCCGCAAAGATATCTCTTCAATGAAGTTATGAATTAATACTTCATCGTTTGTTGTTATTGATATTCCTTGGTATCTATAGAGCATATGACATTGGTGCTCGTGGGATATAGGTTGTGATGTTGAAGTGTGGGATGCGGATGTTACTGTTGGTGGTGGTGATGGTACTGTTGGTGTTGCTGATGGTGGTACTGGTTATGCTGCTGGTGCTGCTGCTGGTGTTTGTAAACTTTGCACCATATTCTCTAAAGCCATTACCCGAGTACGAAGCTCGTTGACTTCTTCTATTACACTGGGGTGATTGTCGGTTCGGATGAGTGGATAAATAAGATCTAGAATTTGGTATAATATATAATCGTGACGAGATACTCTGGAAATGAGAGAGAAAATAGTGTTTCAGACAGGTTTGCCGGTAAGTGCTTCAGGTTCTTTACCAAGAGGACAATGTGGTGGATGGAAAGGATCGCCTTCCCTTTGTCTCCAATGATTAAGAACGCTACGAACCCATCCCCAATTCATCCAGAATAGATGATGGCTGATTGGTTGATCCATTCCGGTCACACTGCTTTCGGAGCTTGAGTGGGATTCCATTTCAGAATCCGAGTGACCTGAACTAGTGACGAATTCTATTTTGTACGATTGAATAAAGGATTTTTCGATATGAACTGATTTTTTGGCTATCGGGTGGTATTCTAATTACATAGAATATCTATCTATATATATATATATATATATATATATATATATATATATATATATATATATATATATATATATATATATATATATATATATATATATATATATATATATATATATATATATATATATATAGAGCAAAATATTTCGTAGATTACGGATGAATTTACGGGATATGTCAGGCAAAGTTTACAGTAACAGATACGCTAAGATATGAATTAGCAGATAAGCTAAGATATGAATTTTTTCTATACACTATTCATGCAATCAATGCAATAAGATGTGTCTAGACTAAGAATGATAAGCAGGAAATTTTCTGACAAAAATGATAAGCAAAACTTTTGACATGCAGACACGGTCGAAGTCCAGACCCACTAATGCATCTAAACAACTATCAGTTAGACACACTAATGCAAGACCTGGTTCGCTAAGACCACCGCTGTGATACCAACTGAAAGGACCCGTTCATATACATTATAAACGATTCACAATAGTTGATTACATCACGAGGTATTTGACCTCTATATGATACATTTTACAAATATTGCATTCGTTTTTAAAAGACAAACTTTCTTTACATCGAAAGTTGACAGCATGCATACCATTTCATAATACATCCAACTATAATTGACTTAATAATAATCTTGATGAACTCAACGACTCGAATGCAACGTCTTTCGAAATATGCCATGAATGACTCCAAGTAATATCCCTAAAATGGGCTAATGCACAGCGGAGGATTTCTTTCATTCCTGAGAATAAACATGCTTAAAAGTGTCAACCAAAAGGTTGGTGGTGAATTCATTAGTTTATCGTAATCAATCATTTCCATAATTTAATAGACCACAAGATTTTCATTTCCATTTCTCATAAACATAATCTCATATCAGGCATTTCGCACGGCATAGAGATAAAAATCATTCATATGGTGAACGCTTGATAACCGAACTAACAGGATGCATATAGAATATCCCCATCATTCCGGGACTCTCATCGGACATGATAATCGAAGTACTAAAGCATTCGTAACCCGAATGGGACATGTCAAGGTCCATAGATCTATCTTTAGGATTCGCGTCAATTAGGGGCCATTTCCCTAATTATTAGGCTACCAAGTTAAAAAGGGGCATATTCGATTTCGATAATCCAACCATAGAATGTAATTTTTGAATACTTGTGTCTATTTCGTCAAACATTTATAAAAGTTGCGCATGTATTCTCAGTCCCAAAAATATATATTGCAAAAGCATTTAAAAAGGAAGTAATGAAACTCACGATATTGTATTTCTTAGTAATTAAGTATATGATGGCATTGAACAAGTGCAAGGTTGGCCTCGGATTCACGAACCTATATTAATTATATATATATTTATATGTTGGTCAATATTTGTCTAACAATTTAGGTTAAGTCATAGTGTATCACAATCCTAATGCTCGAGACTAATATGCAAAAGTCAATAAAAGTCAATTTGACCAAAGTGACTTCCAAAATCTATTCATGATTATTATATATCTTGAATATAGTCGTTTTATATATTTAAATATTTTTAACATATTTTATTAGAGTAAAATTCATTTATAAAATTCTATTTTAAAATTTATATATATATATAAAATATACTTTTATATATCTTAAGTAATAAAATTTATAAAGTTCATTTAATATCATAAAAATAGTATGATAGGTATTATTAATGTAATTATATTAAACGTAGTAAAATATCTTTGTATCATATATTTATTTAATAAAATAATATTGATAATAACAATAGTAAGTAAAATTTGTATTATTTTGTAATAATAATTATTATTCTCTTAATAATAATAACAATATTTATTTTTACTAAAAATAATATTATGATGAAATGATAATTTTTATTAATACTAAAATGATAATAATAATGATATTTTATATTAACAATGATATTCCTATAAATAATAATTTTTGTAAAAATGATAGTTTTAATATTAATAATACTTTTAATAATAATAATGATAAAATAATGAAAATGATATTTTTATCTAAATCAATAACTTACAATATTTTTATCTCATCACGCTACTTATACTCATTGTTTCCTAATCGATTTGTTTAATAGTTTTTAATCCTCTTTTATATCGCATTCATAATAATGATAATGATAGTAATAATAACAATTAGATGTTACTAATATTAGTTTTAATTATAATAATACTAATAATAATAAATATTATGATAATATTAATGATAATACTAATAACTATTTTAATGATAATAATAATAATACTAATTATAACTTTAACGATAATAACGAAAATAACAATTTTAAATGATAACACTTTTTATTAATAACAATAATGATAATAATAATAATAATAATAATAATAATAATAATAATAATAATAATAATAATAATAATAATAATAATTAGATAATAATTATAACAACGATAATAATAATCATTTTTAATATTAATACAAAAATTCAGTTGACTATAACTTCTAATCTGTTCATCGAAACCATTCGAGTTCTAAATGAAAAGTTCTTAATTTTTTGCTAGCTTTCCAACGACATGCATATCATATACCTTATCTTAACCGCATATGTAACTAATTCAGGATTCAACATAACCTATCTAACGAAAATAACAAACATACAAGATACACTAATGATATGTAAAAGTTAAGTTATGAGTGCTCACGTATCAATATTGAGATTCAATATTGCAGGAAAGTACGCGGACGCAACGAAGATGATAAACACTAGATTGACCTCACGAGCACACCCACGAACATTACTCATAATCTCCATAGCTATAACCCATAATTTCCTTAGCCCTATCCTACTCGAAAAACCCGTCTTGAAATTACCCGAACAGCACTCCGTCGTAGTATTTTATGTAAATTCTAATAATAATAATACTAATATTAATACAATAAGATTAATAATATTAATCTTTAATAATAATAATAATTAAAACAAATAAATTATTACAGCGTATATATATTATTAGAGAGATTGAGAATGGATGATGAAAGTGTGTTTCAACTGATCAGTGCTTCATCCGTATTTATAGCTAAATTATGTACTATTGAAAGATGGAAAGGTAGTTGATAAATTTGGTGTAGAAATCAACTTGTTGAATTACACTGCATTCATTGAATGCTTTTGATTATAATTATATTATTATTATTATTATTATATTATATTTATTATTATGAATTATATATATATATTATATTATATTGTTGTGCATAGTTGACTTGTAATTTTAGCTCCGTTGTCTCGTACATTTACGCCCGGTTTATGTCTCGGTTTCGGTTTCTCGAACGCTCGTTCGTACGCTTAGAAAACTAGCACTTTATGTTTAGTGACTCGTACCCTTATCAAAATATAGACTTAAATCATTAGTAAACTATATTACACGAAGTGTAACTTATGCATTTGAGTGTTTTGGTCATTTGCTTCTATAAATCATCGTCTCGTTGTATATTCATATTATCGAAACGTTTTACGACTAAGTTAAAATATATATATATATATATTTATATTTTCATTTCGAAATGTGACACCGCTGATTTTTTTTTTAAATACGTGGCGGAAGCATAATATTAATTAAATACGATATCCACATTAACTATTGTTAATACAACCTGTGTCACGTGTCATTACAAGATACTTGTTTATACGGAGAAGACATATTTACAATAAGTTTACAAAAGATTATTGTTTTTATAAAGCAAGACAACATCAGAGTTGACTCCTGTCAAACATAACATCACCATGTCCGTCTTCTCCCAAAAGCAATATCTACAAGCTACAACCTGCAGGGAGGAGATGGAGGGGAGTTAGCACGAAGCTAAGTGAGTACGACTAACTACAGGCCATAGCATACAGAAGTGTTATACTAATCATGTCACATAGTCTAACACACAAACATCACCCAGTAGTGCAGTCTACAGAGACTCCGGCGGTTCGGCCAAACCATTAACCTCCAGTTGATCGGGCTGGGGTTTACCGGAAGTTCCTCCTACATACCGTTCTGCATAAATCATCCACACGCGACGAACGCGTCATTCAAACATATACTACACGGATGCAAATAGGTTACCACATGAGGAACTCAACCCGCAGGTTGATCTCTCCTATCGAATTAGGCTACCACAAGATAGGGACGCACTGGGTTCCAACAGACAAGCATCAACCAACATGCAGTCATCACAAGGAACTAACTAATTACAACAATAAGTATATTTAACAAGCATGGCAATCATAATATAACATGCTACTATATACTATATTCTCCAGTCAGTCCCACTCACCGATTACCAGCAAACGAGAAGGTATTCAGCTATCTAATCACTGAGGTGGTGTTTGTTTTTCTGACTGAAGACCTTATTATGTCTTATGTCTGCGGGCGGGCAGACATATTTATTTAAGATGGTTTGTTTTTTCGAAGATAAAAGACAAAATAAGATCTGCTAATGTCTTCAAGCATGCAGCTCTAGAATAGTGCTTCCAAAGTTAGAAGACAAATTTGATATACTCCGTATTACGTAACATCCACCTATTTCTCTTCCATTATTTCACCACCCACCTCCACCTCTAGTGAAGACATCCTTCTGGCCGCACCCCTTCCGACGACGACATCACCCTCTCCGGCAGCACACCTCCGGCTGCAACACTGCCAGTTGCTCTACCTCCAGCCCACTAAATTGGTGTATAATTCTTTTAATATTTTCTTTAATTAGATTTATTTTAAATTGCTTTTGGGTTTTGATTTCTTATTTGGAATAACATCTGTGGGTGTGGATATTGTAAGTATCTATGTATTAACCATGGATGTGGATATTGTAAACTTTTTTGGTTTGAGTTTGAGATTTATATTGAGTAATCAATCAAATTGATGAATTTTGTTTGAGTTCGAGATTTTGATGACCGATTGAAATCTTGGCTGGATTGAAACATTTTAGTCCATTTATTATGTATGAAATAAAATAAAAACAAAATTAGTAAAGAAACCAAGAGCTTTGTGACTATGGATGCGTGTGTATGTATTATTGCCTCAAATGTTGAATTTTAATACAGTAATTTTTACTATATTTTATATTAGTTTAATACTCAATTATTTGATAAAATGTCAAATGACATTAATTTAGAACCAGAATAATTTTTGCAGACAAAAAAACAAACAGTCTTTAATATTCAGTATGCAGATCTTCAGATCACATATTCTCTACAGACATGGTTCACAGACCTTCTAACAAAACATCTTAAAAAACAAACAGCACCTGAACCTTCTCTTTCTCCTTTCCTCCTGAGAAAACATATACACAAGTTAGTTTCTGTCCGTTAACCCCAAATAACACAATACAGAAATTTTTGTCAGAAAAAGTGTCCGTTAAATTTTTTTGCTTCACTTAGGTAAAATATTCTGCCCTGGTCACTCAGTCGGTCGACTGACTCTTACAGTCGGTCGACTGTCGACACAAACAGTCGACTGACCTTCCAGTCGGTCGATTCATTTGGTATTACATCAATCGGCCGAAGGTAAATCTCAGTCGGTCGGTTGTCATCGTCAATCGGCCGGTTCAACCCTCAGTCGGTCGACTGTCGACCGACAGTCGGCCGACTGTGTTCATCTTCATCAGAAACTGAACAAAGGCTACGGACTTCACGATGAAATCCTCAAATCTCGATCTAGAGCTCGTTTTAAACATCAAAATCGACCACAACTTGTTCACTACTTGTTATAGACTCAAAACCCACAACAATTTGACCATAACAACACTTAAATCACTTGTTTTGACACAAATTCAAGCTTTTTACAAAACTCACACAAAACTATGAATTTAACAACGAATTGAACACAAAAACACATGTTACTTACCTTGATAGACTCAGTAAACGATAACAAACACAATTCTAACACCAATTTGAGCTCAAGATCAATGTTTAAGGATTATGGTTTGATGTATGATGAAGGTTAGGTACGGTTGGTGATATTTGGGAATAATTGGAAAATGAAAGTATTATCCTACACTTAATCACTTGCTATATTCCCCACCTCACAACACACGGGTATTTATCAGTTATCTGATATCTTTCGTACATCATTTGGCAACCCAAACGAAATCCAATTTAAATAAACAAACCTGTTCTGCGACCCTTGTCACAAACTGGTCCTAACCACATCATCAAATAATAATAAATATTGAATAAAAAAATAAAAGCATATAATAACGCAATACAAACTTAATGGCAAAATAGTAATCTTACAACTAGGCCCGGTTGAGGATGTTACACGAAATATAAATTTGAAATATTTATTTAACAAAATAGTTTTTCAAAACTAATGATATTTAAAACTTATATATTTTGAAATCGTTTAAATAATAAGAAATATTATTTCGTAACATTTGTATTTTAAAGTTTAAAATTGATATAATTCATTTTTATACCAACGTTCATAAAGAAATTTTAATAATCAAATTATTTTATATTCAAAATTATTTTATTACAAATGTTATAATAATAGAAGTTGTTATGTCATAATACGTTCTTAATAATAAAAGTCTATTATATCGAAAAACGTTTTCGTTTAAGAAACACTATATATACCTTTATAATATAAAAACTTAAATTCTGCTAATTCTATATAATCAATTTACCTTTATAAATAACAGATTACAATAATTCAGTTTTTGAAATCGTTTTCTTATGTTTGAAAATAGGTCAGTCGAATATTATGAAATTCAGCTCTCCACTAACTTTTGTCTAACCTTCGTCAATTGAAACATTTGTTCTTACTTGTAAATCACTTTACTAATTATTCCGAATACCGTTAAAAAGAAAGTTTCCTAAATCAAAGTGGACCTCTCAACAGAGATTCGTAATCATACAATGTATCTGATAAATAAATCATTTGATATTATCTTCTAATTCCATCGATAACCATATTGAAATAAATACGTTCATGTAAAGTATCATTCGTTTAATGCTTTGTTAATATTCTCAAGTTATAATATATATGCATACATATACTCATATTTATTTATAATAGTTCGTGGATCGTCGGAATTTGGTCGAGGTTAAATAATGTATGAACACAGTTTAAGATTCTTGTGATTTATCTAAACAAACTTTGCTTATCGTGTCGGAAACATATAAAGATCAAAATTTAAATTTGTTCAAAAATTTCCGAGTCGTCACAGTGAATGCATGAAATTGATATTGTTTTTCTGATTTGTTTATGAAAATGATAAAGTGAATAATCGGAAGGTGTAATTTGTGTTTTGTGTGAATTCATATTTATTAATTTTTGGAGTTTAAGTATTTTCAATTTGGAGATGAAAGTGAAGGTGGAGATGAAGTTAGGATGAAGGTGGGATGTAGGTGATTGTAAAATGATAGATTTACCCTCAAGTGCTTGTCACATGACTAAGTATAACGAAAGAAATTAACGGAGTTAGTTAGTTGGACTATCTTCGCTCCTCTTCCAAACCACAATGACTATCCACACTCAAAATCAACACTTTGGTTAATCATGCAATATGGTACAAACCACAGGGACTATCTGCGCAATTTTCTCCTTTAGAGTACGTGACCTAATTAGTATGACCCAAATACCCAACCCAACCAACCAACCCGGCCCAACCCAACCCAACCCGTAATAAATATCTTTACCACCGATTCATAACTTGACATTTACAGCAACTACAACAACGCTATATATTTCTCTCCACCTACGCCACCGTAGTACTCCTTCAATATCGCCGTAAACCACCGTTACGGTTTCCGATTCGCGGGGACCACCAATTTTCGATTACCTTAAATTTTACGGCGATAGATAGAAACATACGCTACGGTATCAATCTTTCAATTATATTTAAATTTAAATAATAATAATAAATATAATAGTATAATATAATAATGGCGAAAAAAAGGAAATCGTTAGCGACGAGTCTCGATGAAGTCGATCGAACCATGTATTCGACTTTTAGCAATGCAGCGAATTCACTGTCGCAGCTTTACTCGCAAGCCATGAGCCAACAGAAGCTTTCCTTTTTATCCGGTGAACGCCATGGATTGGTATATGCCTAAATCTGTTATATGTTAATTCTTTTGTTTATATATGCAAGTCAGATTATTGAGTGTTGTGTTTTTGTGTTGTTTGTTTTGTTCATCTCTATAAACCCTAGGTTTATTTTAATAGTTGATGTTTAATTGTGTTTTTGTGTATGTACAATTGGTTAGGTGAAATGGTGAGTTTTGCATTTATGACAAAGCTTTGATTTTTATTTGATGTGTTTTTGTGTGGATATCGTGGCTGTTTGGATTAGCTTTTCATTGGAGTCTTAAAATTATATAAGTCATTGTAATTGCCAAAGACTTTTTTGGATTTTTAGGTAAATAAAAGCCCATTTTCTAGAGTGTTAGACTCGTAATTCTTGTGAATCTTTGCCCTCGTGTAACAACAGATCTCATATGGATAGAAAAATAAAGTTATGGGGTGCTAATAAATCAGAATTATGGAGTATGGAACTATGGATGGATGGTGGTTTATTAGGTTGTAAGACACCTATAATACCTTGCAGAATTGTGATATAATAATTGTATGTAGGAAGACACGTAAATACTCAGCGGTGAATCAGTGTGAAAAGTTTGTTGTTCTTTGAAATACTAGGCATAAACCTTTGATGATGTTTGGTACTGGTTAAAGCACTTGACTGATAATTGGTGAAGCTGCTATCACACATATTGTGTATTGAGTGAGCACACACATGCACCAATATGAAATTCATTAATTTTGTAGACATTAAGTTTTTATAAATAATAGAATATTTCTTCATCGCTAATCTTTATATGTTGGGAATAAATCATTTTCTTACTATTTAACCAAACTTGAGCCTGTTATTTTACTATGTAATATTGGTTGAATTTTCTAAAAAGATGCACTGTTTCTAATTTTACTGTATATTTTGTTACTTTAAAGTGTTTGCTACAAGTGTTTATTGTGATGTTGAATGGTCTCTCTTGTATGTAGTAAAGTGGTTGATCTTGTGGTCTTTCTTTTACGTAGTAACATGGTCATTCATATGGTCTATCTTTGTAGCATGTATGCACAAGTTTGTAACCTTTATCTGACAAAACTAGCTCTCAGTGGCTCACGTTACTTGTGTTGGAGGTCTGGACTAGATTGAATCTTTCTGATTTTGGTTGTAGACTAATTTTTGACTAAAATTTCAACTTGCAGGAAAAACTCTATCAATGGATATCCAAGCAAAATGCAGAAGGATTGCGAGTGACCTCAGAAGACATATTAGCGTATATTGAGGTAAACATTCTATACATGGGACATTTGGTTATATTATATGTACCCGTGGAACACTATATTGTATCAATAATCTGACCTGCATCATTATGTTTGTGATGTTGATCATTAGTATTGGTTGTACATATATATAATGTAAATTTAGGTTGAAGGTATTTGTTTTGTGTCTAGTTACCATAAACATGCATTTTACTTATTTTGTTATGAATGTCCTTTCTTTGGGTGTCTACCCCTTGATTACCTTGATTTTTGTTGGTCGGAAGTCCTCCTGGTAGTAGTCTTTCTGCCCTCGGGTTGCGGGAGGGAGGACTTTCTCCACCTTGACTGTTTCAGTTTTTTTATTTGAACAATTTGACTACTTTGACCTTTTCAATTTCTTTCCATTTTAGCTATTATCACAATTAAAATGTTACCCACTTGACATGTAGTATGACCTAAATATTAAAATGTGTCTTTTAATTATTATATACATGTTTTAATGCACATCTCTCTCTTTCTCTCTCTCTCTCTCTATATATATATATATATATATATATATATATATATATGTGTGTGTGTGTGTGTGTGTGTGTGTGTGTGTGTGTGTGTGTGTGATTTTATTGTCAATAAAAAAAATGGAGTACATTGCTGTGCAGGGTGAACTAGATTTGTCTGTAGAGGAGGCACCAATGGGTCCAAGAACTACACTGCAGAACCAGCAGGTTATGCAGTTGACAAACCCATTTATAAATTCTGGATCATCAAGCGTTCCTCAAGGATATCGATCTGACCACAGTGATCAGCCATCCAAAAACTACATATTCTCCAATGCTTTATCAAGCCCTGTTCGTCGTAGCCTTCAGAACTATCATATTTCGCAGGAAGGCTATGGTGTCAAGAACAATGACCATCAGGATTCTTCGATGGACATGAATGCAGATGATACAGGTCATGATTCCACTCATTAACAACTTTTCAGTTCCATCTACATTCTTATGTCATAATCCTTCAGTGTTTTCGAGTGCTTTAACACGTCAAATAGAAAGAAAGAACAATATTTTACAAGATTAAACAAGTGATGAAGGTTGGAACCGAATTTGGCGAAGAAGAAGAAGCAAGTCATCTTCACGGGGTTAGAGAAATGTATACTGTTCTCAGAGAAGAGTGTCGTTGTGTGGATCTTTTCATGTTTGTAAAGTGGTACTTTTACATGTACACAACAATGAGATATTTGGATTACTACTGTGTTACCTGTTATGCATCTTTATTTGTCCTTGTACTAGTTTTTCTTTAGATGTTAAAAAATTGGGAGGGGTTTGTGTACTTGGGTAATTTGGTTACATGTTAAGACTGTTTCGTTTTTGGTATTTGTTGATACAGGTTAGGCCCCCCATTAATGTTAGCGGATTTAGGATATTAAAGATATCTAAGCATATTGTGTTTTTAACCGCGTTTAGGAGTCACTAACAGGGGTTTAAACGCGATTCGGAACCCACCCACCCGATCATTTAGATGGCGAATCCATCCGGGCATCGCTTGTGGTGAACTCCCTCGGGTGAGGCTCGAATGCAAAACGTTAGAGACCTTCGAGACCTAAGAAATATTTTGCTGCTTATGAGAGTCGAATCCCCGACCTCCCCTTCTTGTGGTGGTGTCTGAAATTTTGGTGATTTTGGTGGTTTAGTTTTCTGGCAAGGGTTTTCGAAATTTTGTCCTTCCTCCTATTTTTCCGCCATTCGCTTATATTACGTACCTTGGTTTTACTGTGTGCATCTTCCTCCTTCTCGGTCTCCTCTATTTCGGACGACGTCTATTCTCGGTTTCCTTTGCTCCATTGCCCTCGTCGTCGGTATCCTTCATTTTTGTGGAGATGTCTGACGTTGATGGCCTTAGTTTCATATTGCTGGCTCCCGGAAGCTCATGTGTGGTAGTGTTTTCGAGTGGTTTTTGCTGGTTCAAATTATGGTTTATATGTTTTATATTGGTGATTGGTGCTATGTTTGTTTGGGTATCGAGTGTTAGTTTCCTTGGTTTAGGGTAGCCGGTCTTGTTGGTGGTGTTGTTTGACCTCTCGTGTTTGTTTTTGAGTTCCAAAGGCATTTTAGGTTGATAGAACTCAAGAACAGACAGTTGTGGGTTTATATTTGTTTTTGGGTTGTGGGTTTATATTTGCTTTTGAGTTCTGAAAGCATTTTAGGTTGATAGAACTCAAGAACAGAAACTTGTGGGTTTATATTTTAAAAGTTGAAAAGTACTCGTACAAAACTGAATTATTCAGAATATCTGTCATTCAAATGTCAGAAACAAACGCGTGAAATGTTGAATGATTAAATATTTAGCGCTGAACTATTCAATTAAAAGGTAAACAAACGCACCTTAAGTGCCAGTTTTACCTTATTTAATTGACAATTTTTACGGCTAGATGAATAAAGTAGTACTCCTATGGGTATAATATAGTAAATTTTATACTTCTGAACAATTTTTTAAATATATAAATATTTATTATATTAAAAATATGTGGTAATAATAGTAATATAATAATACTCTTTCAATATCAATTTAATATATCTCGTACAAAAAATACATCGTAAATACATATTGCTATCAAACTATAAAAAAACACTAAACTAATTATTTTCATTTATTTTTAGTAACGTAAGTGAACTATTATTTTGAAACAATTCTAAAATAAACATTTAGCTATATGAGCAGATGTTACCCCCAACCACTCATTCTTCATCTTCTTCAAAACACACACAAACTAGAGTGAGAAAGTTCTGGTGAGAGAGAGCTTGATTTGGAAGGGAACAAGTATTAATCTCGTTCATCTGTTTTTTTTAAATCAATAATTGGAACGACACTTTTGCTGTCAAAAGCGGCGCTTCTGCCGACTGACCAAAAAGGCTACAACCTGCAGACAAAGAGCGGTGTTCTTAAGATTAAAAGCGGCGCTTTTGGTCCTGAACAGGTGCAGGTTCAAGTTTTGCTAAGTGTTCAACCAACTCATTAAAACTCAAACACACGTTTACAATTCCATGACTTAAACACAAGTTTAATGTGACCCAAATTACATACGTTCCCACAGCATAAACGATAACAATGAAATTATCTAAATGATATGTATGGTAATTAAGTATTGAAAAGAACCTAGATAAACGACTACATATTACTTTGTTAAAATGAATACTTCATCAAATCGATGAATGTAACCAAATAACAAATAAGGAAGGTCGTTGCTCCATTCCATTGGTAGTTTAAAGAAGGTCAAAGCTTGATTCGATTCCATATGAATGTACTTTCTCCGTTAAAAAAAAGTACTATTTCATTTAACCTTTTGACCTTTTCTTTCTCAGCTTTAACTTTAATTACTTTTGTTTATTATATATCTATATTTAATTTATATGAATGAACTACTAGCTTAGACCCGCGAATTCGCGGGTTTCGTCAAAAAAATTAGACAAAATTGCTCATTTCATTCCTGTGTTTTCCACTTTTTTGACCGTTTCATCCATATGTTTTATTTTCTGCATTTTCATCCTTCAAAGCATTATAAAGTCTCAATTTCATCTCTCACCCTAACAAAGGTTAACTAAGTCCGGTTAAACTATTCACAGGGACTATCCAGTTAATCTTCAATTAATTAAACTACAAAAATCAATTCATTCTTCCTCCGTGTCTTTAGATTTATCTTTTTCACGATCTTTTATCTTTTCCACCATAAGAATCTGAACTGCAAAGCTTCACTTGTTCAATGCGAGGAGTTGAAAATTTGAAAACAGAGAAGACTAATAAACTGATGAAAAAAACAACAAAAACTCCAACGAACATCCTCATTTTTTCCCTATATACCAGAACATTATTATTAGGATGAAAGAAAACAAATAAGAAAATATAATAGCTATTTTGTATATACAGCTCTCGACAAGTCAATGCTTTGTGCCAGCCACATCAGGTTCCCAAAACAAATTTATGTGTACGAATGCCACTCTCGTCCATCATTGTACGAATGCAGTTCAACACATCTCGATCTATCTAGCCTAATTTTTACCCTTCTAATTATATTAATATCTTTTAATTGTTGATAAAAATCTGACAAATATATAATAAGAAATAATACTTCAATATATATACACAAATTAAATTGGGGCTGGTCATTATTAGCTTGAGATTATGTCACTAGTGTCCTCAATCTCATCATCCAAAAGACGGCGATGAGCAGAAGCCATTGCCAAATACCGAGCTGTTGGAGTATTACTAAGTGCCCAATTTCCACTACAAATAAAACAACTACAATATTTCATTTTACAAAGGAAACCCCTGTGGAGTCCAATTGGATAAATACACATTCATTATTGAAGGCTATAGGTAGGGTTTGAATTGGAAACGACCACATTAACGGTAGCCCCAATAATCTGGAAAATGAACACAAACAAATAGTAAAAGAAGACAAAGTACTAAGGTAGCCTATGGTTTCAGTTGAGACTTTGATTTGTAGGCCGCGTCTGAAATGGCTTTCTGAACCGTTTTCATAGTTGGGAGTACAAAATTTGCAAAACTAATTTATCATTTCTGACTGTATTAGCTACGATAACATTTATATTTATAAATATCAAACAAAAGGTGTTTCAGGACTTTCCAACCCGCTAATATCAACCCATACCATGAATTGATTCGACCATTTTTAGACTCATTACATAATTTTCCCAAATACCAACAATCATATTTTCCTAACTGGTAATATTAGCTAGATCAAGACTTAAAAAATCATTGACATATAAATAAAAAATAGTGTACATCATAACTTCAACACCTTATATCAGCTTTTAAAAATAGTGTAAGTTCAGAGGACATACCTATGTGAATTTAAGAAGTGAACCGCTGGTAACCAAAGCATCAGCTTCGAATTGTTTAAGACATCATAGGACAACCCACACAACCAGTTTCATACGCGAATGTTCAGGCATCCTTCAAAAAGTATAGAGATACATTACATCAAACTTTTTTTATTGGGTATTGATCATCGTCATCACTAAAGCATTAAACATACACCCTAAAGAAAAAGAAAAAAGAAAGTTAAACATTCCAATTTGTACATATAAAACAAATAACAGAACCCGAGTTCAAGTTTATTACCTATCTTTTCATCTTCACGTTTAACTACCACCATTAAAAAACAAATCAAATGATATCATCACATCAAACGCTCCAATTCAACATATTTATACAATTCAGTAGAGTTGATAGAAATCATAATTAAAACCCTACAAAAAAGATATGAACACATAAGTATGAAAACGATACCAAATAAACAACACAAAAAGGATAAAAATCTGCATAAGTGAATGGAGATGGAAGATGAAGTTGAATGAAACTGTATCAATCAGGAAATGTGATTCATTTGAATTGAAATGATGGTAATGATGAAAGAAAGTTTGATTAGGAGATGAGAATGATGGAAGGTTATAGATGGCAAAAAGGAAGGGATGAAGTAAGTCATCCTCTGATAGAAACCAATTTCTATATATAATACAATCGAAAAACATTATCTAGTCTATCCATCTGTCCTAGAATAACTTCATTTGTGGCTCAAGTGATATAAGTGAACATGAGCAAATAAGTAAATTCACAAATGATCTACTAATTATAAAGTTATATAACCACATTATCATTATAGGTTGACCCATATGTAGTAATTATGCACCATTTATATATGAACAGGTCAAATCTGATTATGTCTTCACTAATAGGTCAAATGTGTTGGAAATCTTCTAAAATATCAAAAGTTAGTGCATAAAGACAACCCGCCCGTTTCACAACTCAAGTAGACTAAAGTCAACTGAATAAAGTTGTTACCTCAAGCATATTTATTCGAGAACTGATTAAGTACCTCAATGAAATAACCATAGGTAAGTGGGTAAAAATTGTCATCTTCAGTTAGAATCAGCTATTTCAATGAAAATTGCCACAACCAACTTCGAATATCTACAGTTCAAAGAAAGAATACCCATAATAAGATATCCATCAAAAGAAGACATGGATGCACAACCAACTTATTTTAAAGATACTTAAAGTGATTGATCATAATTCATGAGAAAATAAGTTTTTGAGTAACCTGGTTTTATTTGGTTTGGGTGTTTTTCTACCTTATCTACCAACTGATGGATTCTTATCATATACTTTCTTCTCAAGCTCTGCATCACCATATTGCACCTACAAAAAAAGACGTCTCTAGCATCTAAATCTATAGCAGAAAACATTATACCAAAAACAATTAAAGATGAAGTAGCAAACGGACATGATTTTTTATCTCGAAATGGAGCCCTAAATAAAATAATATATCTATGAGAAAAATCAATACAGTAGTGTAAAAAAAAAAATTCTTTTTACTTTTATAAATGTCAAACTACACAAATAATGAACTTAGCAGATACAGGCATACAAAATTCAGTTAACAAACCTGAATCAACAATAGATATAAAGTAGTATTACTTAGAATTAACAAAAATAAGTAACAAACCTTAACAGATATAAAGTAGTATTACTTAGAATTAAAAAAAAAAAATAATTAACAAACCTTGACTACACCTATATATAATCCCACAATAAATTTTGATTAATCATGTATCTGTTGGCTCCATATTAATAATTACGTAATATATAGAATATATGCATATCGATTAAAATGAAATTAGGCCCAACCTCGAAGTGTAGACAGGATATTCTCCAATGGTTGAATGCTTCAATTAGCCTTTTGACCTGGGCCCAAATTGTAGAAAGATAATTCAACTGGCGAATTCGAGAAAGATAATTCATATTAAATAATTCAACTTGATAAATACCTTGACACGAATCTTTCAATAATATATATAAATCTTGCAATCGTACTTATCTTCATTTGTTTTGACCTGGGCCCAAATTGTTTTCTTCTTCATAGCACTTCCATGATATCTATATTATATTATATTATATTATATGGAGTATATAGTATAGATAGCATTGCTGCCCAGACGTCCATAAATGGTATAGCCATCCTCTTCTTTAATGTTACAATGACATATTGTTAATTTATATTAGATAACATTATAAAGTTTACAATATTATCTAATTGTTTAATACGTCATTCTTTAATTTGAAGCCACTTCCAACTGAACGGGTCAACACACATTTTCAACATTGTATGTTACTGTTAAACGGGTTCTATTCGAATCGGAAAGCCGATCCACTATCATTAATCTTTCGAAGCATTACATCTATGTCTTCATTAATTTCAGAAGTTAAGTAATGGCTGTTGTTGCACAACCTTGGGGTTTGCAACCATTACCTTTATATTTGATTCTCTCACCCAATCTGCAACTGTAACATAAATAAATAGTATTCATTTTCTAAATAAAAAAGTATAAAAGAACCTATCTTTCAATGGTAACATCTTAAAAAAAAACCCATGCCTTAAATGAACACATCATCAGAATTAATTTAATCAAGATAAAATAATGCAAGTCCAATGCAATAACCAATGACAAGTTATAATTTCCATGTATTGCATTGTTGTATCACATTAGAATAGAAAGAGTAAACATACAGGATAAGATATTTTCAAAAGTAAATGAACACATTAAGAATAGTACATATGAATCTTAGCTATGAAGAATGCAAACATTATTCAGAATCAGTAATCTTACTTTTGAGACTCAATTATAGGCAAGCGTGCTACAATAAGTTCACAGTATATCTCAATCAATTCATATGTTGCCACCATCTTCTCTTCTCGAATTACATGTTCAACCTGATACAACTATAAAAATAACAAATATAAAATAGAGTAAACCATGCTAATTGACACTGCAACACATATTCACAAAATAAAATGTGAATCAAATATGTAAAAAATATTAGGGTTTTCCATAAGAAACTTTTAAAGAAAAGTATTAAAATCAATATTAGATCTTTGATTCATGTAAACATACGTACCTTGAAACATCACAACTTAATCTGGATAGATCGACGCAATTGACAACCGATTTCTCCATTCTTCAAGATCGCCAATTGACAACCGATTTCGCCATTCTTCATCGACATTCTTCAATTTTTTTTTTTTTATTTATTTTTTTTTTTTTGAAAGGCAAACTCACACACCCACCTAAATCTAACTCGAATATATACACCACGAATTGTCCTAAACAGGACTCGAACCCTCAACCTCAAGGTTGTAAGGGTGACCTCGATACCCCAAGCCATTGGCTCTTTGGTATCGCCATTCTTCAATTACTCTGCAATTTTACACATAGCGCTGTATGAACCCTAATTGATGAACCCTAATTTTGCGCTGTATGAACGGTATTTAATTGATGATACTTGCAATAATCTGAGAGCAATTTGAGACGTTCAGAAGCTTGAACAACCGCACAACGACAGCAATTTCCATATTCATATTAGTTTTAGCAGTTTCTGATTTTTAGGATTGAAGTATTCTGATGCCGATAGACGATAGGGTATTGAGGCGAGTGTAGTATCGAGATGCAGATTAATTTTAGTAGCGATTGTGTTTTTGCTCCGTGTTTTTTAGGGTTAGTATGGGAATAGTAGTGTTTTTTTGAAGACTTATCGAGTTATAATTAATCAAGGGTTTAAGGAAGGGGCTTAATCAAGGGTTGTGATTAGTAGAAATTTTTAAACATATCTCAATTAATACTTTATTATAATGTATAGTAGAGATAGAGATAGAGATAGAGATAGAGATTTTTCAAAGGTATATTCATTAATATAATTTTTATCAAATATTTTATAACACTAATAGAAAATTTAAAGTTAGAGTTATAAAAGAAAGATTTCAAAAATTAAATGAGACGATTATTTTAGAAGAGGGAGTGATAAATATAATACTCTAATAAAAGTGCTAATAATTAATTAAACACTAATGTTAACCATAGCACTTAAGTAATGGTTAGACCATCATTATCCCTGAAGGGCGTTTTGACGTGTTGCTGGGTGATGGTGGGGTGTTTGATGAGCATGCTACCAGACTGCTGTGTAATGGGTGGTGTGCTGAGTGGCGTTTTGCTGGGTAGGGGTGAGATATTTTTTATTTCTTTTTCATTTTTCTTTCAGTTTTATTGATTTATTAATTACTTTATACTATTATTTTATTAATTAAAAAGAAAACAAATACGATTAAAATAAAAGCGATACGATTAAAATTAAATAAAAACGATACGATTACATTAATAAAAACGATAAGATTACATTAATAAAGACGATACGATTAAAATAAAAGTCATAAACTAATAAATAGAATCCTGACTCACGTAACCTTCTTCAAGGCTACTCGAATCGGAGGGCTCCCGATTAACCATAGAAATGCTCATGTTTACAAGATACAAGACAATTCGACATGGTCGTGTCCTGGCTCGCTCTTTTTGCGCATCCCATTGCTCATCCGTAAATAGAAACATAAACGATTGATGCTCTTCATCGAAATACACAATTTGCGTAAATACGTATGGTGTTTCTTTTTGGAGAAACTTTGACAGCTTCGTACAGTCTTCAATATCGAAAACGTCGACATCTTCAAATGATTTTTTTTCCCCGTCTACATACGACTTCCAGTCGTACTCAGCTCGGCCCCCGTAGTGAACGTCAAGAGAAAGTTTGTTCGAATTCATTGTGTTTTGATTAAAATGTAGAGGTGTATATGTGTATATGTTTGTGTTGTGTGAATATATGTATGTGTGTATCTGTGTATAAAAGAAAGAAAATTATATCCGTTGCAATATATCCGTTCAATACATACACGTACACATTTTGAACCCAAACACGCTCAATTTCTCCGGTGTTAACTTGAAGCACGCGTCGGAAATTACCCACCAACCCGCTGTGGTACGGCGTGCGTGTTGGCGTGTTGGTTCAAAACCAGTTCGAGCACGCAGCGATATTGAAGGTCTAAGTGTTCATTTTTTTTGTTATATCTAAATTTTGAATCCGCTTGAAAAGAGCAATCACCTGTTTTGCATATAGCTCGAAGTTATTACGTCTGTACCTAAATATGCCAAATTAAAAGCTCATTTTTTCCATGAATAAAAATTACTTTAAGACATTCAATTACATAAAGTAAGTTATAAAAAAAGAAATTAATCACTATATATAATTACATAATTGAATTTAAATAATTAAAAATGGAATGTTTAATTATTATTACTGTACTTTAAATGTGATGGTTGATGGTTGATGGTTGATGTTGTCCGTAAACAAATAATAATAATAAACACATTTTTTGATTATTTATGATAAACGTGTTGATAATCGATAATAATCGATAATTGATGCTCCCTAATTGATAATATGAAGTTGCCCATTTTATATCACAGAACACCTTTATTCTTTAAACTTGTTTTTTACATCCACACACACCTCGCAGCTTTCATTCTTTAGAAAACCATATTCCGGTTACCGGAGACCACAACTCTATCAACTTTGGCACGGCGGTGCATTCATGTAAGCTGAATCTGTTCTCGGATCCGCCAAAAATTCGAGATTTTGCTAGGTAACTTGATTCCATTTTAAAATGAATTAGGATCTTAGGTTTTCGCCATAATGTACGTATTGAGTATTGTAATTGTAATTGTATAATTACATTACGTTGATGTAGCTAATTCGTTAATCAGTGGTAATGAATATGATTTATAGTTGTAGAGCGTAATTTAGGATTTCTTTTTGAGCTTACGGTTATTGTTCATGTATTGTTTAGAAATATAAAAATAATTACAGATCAAGCAACATATATATATATATATATATATATATATATATATATATATATATATATATATATATATATATATATATATATATATATATAATATCTGTATTATAAATTGATGTAAAATCAATGTTCTCATATTTGTAGGTGATTAGAAAAGCATATCAAGCAGCTCAATCTGATTAAGTTCAAAAGATTTAATTTAAAAATGCCTTGTGTTTTTGTATTCTTTTTTGCTTAATGCACATTGTTCTTCGTGGATTGAATTGATATTGTTCCTAAGGTTAATTACTAGTACAATTGTTCTGTTAATAAAGACATATTCCCAATTGTACTTGTAATGCATCATATCTCTTAGATAATTTTTTCATAACCTTTAGATTATTATTGAAATAATGTAGTTTTGGTACTGACATGTCAATTATCATGCTAAATGTTCATAGAGAGTATAAGCTGTTGCATGTCAACCTGCCAATTAGCCTTTCTTTTTAATGTTTGCCTACTTTTTTCTTTAGGTAAGTAAAGGTAGTTTAAGGTGGTTTGATTATGAATAGAAGATTAATGGTGTTTCCAACTGAAAAGAACTGATGTTATTAGCAGTCGAAGGAGGAAGGTTTTTTTCTTCCTCGGCTACAGGTTATAGTAACGGACTCAACCTTCTTCTCTTGGGTCACAAAAAGGAAGAGAAACCCATGAGAGTTAGCCCGTGGAATCAGTACCATTTGGTGGACCAAGTATCTGACCCTAATCTCCAACTGGCTGCCAATAACAACCGTTGTACCTGTGGCTGTGCTTCCTTCACCTGCTTTGGTCGTGCTGCCACAAAACTCGAGAGCCCATCCCGTGGGGGGCAAAATGTTATAACTTCATCTAAGTTAGAAAAAGTTGAAGAAAATTCTCGTGCCTCAGATTTTGTAGAAGGTGATGGTCATAGTAATAATAATGGCAGAAGTGTAAGTTCTCTTAAAAGCAGCTTAAAGAGACGGACGGTGACGGTTGCGGTCTCAGTTGCTGTTAGTAACAGTGATGAGGTTGAGTCGGTATACCAAAGTGCTAGACGGAGTGTGAATTGGACAGATGTTACAGGGGGAGAACTCTGTGAGGTTCGGGAATTTGAGCCCAGGTATATATGATTTTAGTTTTAAACATGAAAAATGAGCTGTTTGTATATGGTAAACTAGTGCACCAGTGTTGTTGTAGGGATTGATAGATAATTTAAATGATGCTTTCCTTTGTGCGTGCGTAATTGCTTGCAAATAGAGGTGCCAAAGTGGTCAGGGGCAGGGTGGGTTGGGTAATGGGTCAAAACTGACTTTGGTTCAGATGGACAATGTTTTGGTAGGGGTTGTGTTTTATTGACCCCAGACTACTTTTGTCCCAAATATTTCAATTCTTTTTTTCTTTTTTTTTTAATTAATGGTTAGTATGTCAAGTATGAATACAAAAATGTTTTCTGTTCTCAAAAAGTAATCCGACAAAATTACTAGAATGTCCTATGCCTTAAACATACACATGGTTTCCTTATAAACTTTTTCTTATCTATTTGACCTATTAGAGATGAAACATAACCTGACTTAACACCATTCCATTCTGCTGTGTCTTTCCTAACTTTTCTTTGAATAAGTTATGTAGGACCTACCGGTGCATTTTTCATTTTCTTGCATCTCAGCAGCCCCAAGAGGTTTCCTAGTGATTATTCATTGTGACTGATTGTCTCATGAGGCATTAGATAGCATGTTCTTATCCTTCTAGGGTCGTCAACTTCTTAACGTAATATTGACTTGTGCAATCTTTGATTCTTGCCTCTGTGCGTAAATATAGATCCCAAAAGACAGTAGATTTCTTTGAGAAATGGATAACATCCATGTATTGGGTCATTGCTTAGCAACTTATTACATGTTATTTGGTAATAATGCATATCCTTGAGTAATATGATCAGTTCTAGCCTTCTAGAATGTGCTTTCATATATATGTATCTGTAGGTATGTGCATATTGTAATTCTGGAATATATATACCTTTTGTTCTTTTTTAAGAACAAATCCCAGAGTTTATATTCCGGGACTTGTATATGTTTTTGCATTATGATGCTCATCGCTTACCTTTGCAATGGAAATTCTAATTCTTAATTTGATTAGTTAGAAAACTTCAAACAACAACGGATAAGGTTCTTCGTGTTCAGGTACTCGGGGAAGAGGAATTACTTCAACCCCAAGATATGCTGATGGTGAGATTTGAATCCGAGACCTCTTGTAAGGAATTACATCAAAATAAAAATAACAATTAGTACTATTATTATTTTTAATATGATATCGTTAGATACAGGAAATATATAACACTTTGTATATTTATTATAGTAGGATTTTGTGTGACTACATCTATCTATTTGTTTATTTATTATTCCAGATTTTTTATAAAATACTGTACTTAACTAGAAGATAGAACCTTGTCCATAAAGAGACTTGAACTGCATGTTATATGGATGTTCTGAGTTTTTATTTATACACTCCATGTATACTCTAGAGTAAAATTTCTAACTCATATTTCTAAGCGGTATTTGCAGCGAACACAGTGATTCAGATGATGAGTTTGAAAACGGTGGTACTCGGAAGACTTGTTCATGCAGGATAATGTAGTTTCAAGTTCTAGGTTTGTGTTGCTTTACTCTTTTGATGAATTGAAACTAGTTTTTGTATCATATCATCATGTTGACACACGGTGCGATTGGTCAGATTTGTGTTGTGTACCCCAGTCAACATTATGTGTGACAACCCGAAAATTTTCGACCAAATTTAAACTTGATCTTTATATGTTTCCGACACGATAAGCAAAGTCTGTAATGCAGAATCTCGAAAATTTTGGAACTATGTTCATATATTCAATTATCCTTTTGACTATACTCGACGATTCACGAACATTTATGTACATATAGATATGTATATACAATATATAGTTATAATAATTGACAACGTTAACAAAGTATTAGATGTATAATACTTCACATGAACGTATTTGTTTCAATATATGTTTAACATATTCATCGAAGGAATTAAAAGATAATATCAAATGATTGAATTATCAGATACATTGTGATATGATTACGAGCCTCTGTTGTGAGGTCCACTATGATTTAAGAGATCATTTCATTTTTAACGGTATACGGAATAAATGGTAAAGTGATTTACAAGTGAGAACAAAGTGTCAATTAACGAGAACTAGACAAAGATTAGTGGAGGTTCCTGTTTAACTTTCAATGCATGCTTTACAATGATTGTCTTGTATCTCTGGTTAAGTTAATTATTTTTCATATTGAAAACGTCTTACGATATAGATAAAACCTTTTGACAAGTTATAAATAATAACGGTCCGTGATTTAATTGAATATAAATATATAAATAACTTGCAACGTGTTTTTAAAACATGTTTATGAATATTGAATATATATATGATTTCAAATTAGTCAAGTAACGAAAGTAAAACTTGTTTATTGATTCGACTGATAATTAAATATATTAATTAGAACGTTTGAGAAATCAAAATAAACAATTGCGCATAAAGGAATTTTATCAATTTATGCTTTAAAGGGTAAACGTGACGTGTTATAATAAACGATTTTAAATCAACTTTGATATATAATTAATTTTGAAAAACTAAATATTATTAAATAAATATTTCTAATATATATAAACTTATATTTCTAAATGAATATATATATATATATATATATATATATATATATATATATATATATATATATATATATATATATATATATATATATATATATATTTCCAAATAATAACATATAACTTCTATATAAAATGTTTTGATTCAAAATAATACTATCGTATATATATATATATATATATATATATATATATATATATATATATATATATATATTTGTATATATAGTGAAAAGATGATTTAAAGAAGCAAATGATCAAAACACTCAAATGAATAAGTTACACTTTGAGTGAGATATTTTTCATTGATTTAAGTCTAATTATTGATAATGGTACACGTCGCGTATGTAAAGTGCTAGTTTTCTAAGCGTACGAAAATGAGTTCCAAAAACCGAAACCAGGACATGAGTCGAGTGACAACGTACAAGTCAATGGAACCAATTTTACAAGTTTACTATATATGTAAATATAATATAATATTTAAATAATTATTAAGATTAAATATATTATATAAATAAAACCGTGTGTCGGCAGGAAAAGTTAAACATTGTGACCAGTCCAGACTGGCCATGCGATCGCATGGCCAAACCAAATGAAACTCATGCAATCGCATGACTCATGAATTTAGGAAACATCTATAAATTTGATCGAGTTCGTTTCAGTTTACACACACATATCACTCTTTCTCTCTCGATAAATATATTTATATTATTAATATAAATATTAATATTAATATTATTATTATTATTATTATTATTATTATTATTATTATTATTATTATAAAACATATTAATATTATTATTATTATTATTATTATTATTATTATTATTATTATTATTAGTATTAGTATTAGTATTATTATTTATACATAAAATACTACGACGAGGTTCTGCTCGCATGTTTTCAAAATGGGTTTCGAGAGGGATATAGCTAAGAAAATTATGGGTTATAGCTATGGAGGTTATGGGTATCGTTCGTAAGGTCAAACCTAGTGTTTATCATCTCCTTTGCGTCCTGCAATATTGAATCACAATATTGATACGTGAGCATTCATATCTTATCTTTTATATATTAATAGTATATCCCTGACTAGTGCTCGAGTATATATATATATATAATCATGCATGCTTGTATGTTTAATTTCGTCGTTAAATAGTATATGATAAATCACGAATTTAATACTTATGCTACTGAGATAAGGTATATGATATGCATGTCGTTGGAAAGCTGGCGAAAAAAATTAATAACTTTTCATTTAGAAATCGTGTGGTTTCGATGAACGAATTAAAAGATATGGTCAACTGAATTATGATTGACGTCAATTGAAATTGTTTTGAAATCTACAATTAATATTTAAACAACTTGTTTATAACATTAATAAATTGGATTTTTGAATACAACTAGTCAAGTAAATGAATTCTTATATAAAACACGTCTCGTTTTGTTAAACAATTGTCAACGTTGACTTTTTGAGATGACTTTTGTTAACTTTTGCATGTTGGTCTCGAGCATTAGGATTGTGATACACTATGACCAGACTTAGCTTGTTAGACCTGTAATGACCAACATATGTTCTCTAGGTTGAGATCTACGGTTATTTTGCATTCCGAGTTTCGGTCACATTTCGGTGAATGACCTTATGTGCTGCTAAGGTGAGTTTCATATGCTCCCTTTATAATTGCTTTTGCAATCTATATTTTTAGGCTGAGAATACATGCACTTTATTTTAAACACAATGGATACAAGTACATACTTAAATTCTACACTGAGTTTGAACCGAAAATCCCTTAGCTTTGGTAACTAGTAACTGCCGGTTATAAGAACTGGTGGGCGCGAATAGTTGTATATGGATCCATAGGGCTTGACATCCCCGTCTGTTCCAGGTATAGAAACCCTAGCCTGAACTATAAAACAGACGTATGCTATTTGAGTTTATTACACGTTGATTTGCGTGTATTGTACATGTTGGTTGCATGTATGTTAAAACATGGGTACTTATTATATATACGTTAAAGTTTAGTTACCAGGGTGCTCAATCTTGTAGAATATTTTGATAAACGTTTCTGGATGAAACAACTGAAATCTTGTGATCCACCTTTATATACAGATTATGCGCAACATTAAAACTATGAATTCACCAACCTTTGTGTTGACACTTGAAAGCATGTTTATTCTCAGGTTCCTAGAAGTCTTCCGCTGTTTGCTTATATGTGATACAAGTTATGTGCATGGAGTCATACCTGCTTTATTCGAGAAAACGTTGCATTCACAAAATCATCACCATGTATCTTATTTTGACTGCATTATCAACAGATGTAGTATTGTAAACTATTAATTACGGTGATTGTCTATATGTAGAAATCATCAAACATCAAAAACCTTAGAATTTAATATTCAATTATGGTGTGCCTTTTTAAAAGAATGCAATGTTTACAAAACGTACCATGTAGAGGTCAGTACCTCACTGTGAAATCGATGAAAGATGTATTCGTTCAAATGGATTTAGACGAATCATCACAGTTGGTATCAGAGCTTGAGGTCATAGGGAACCCGAATTTGCATTAGTGTGTTTAACTGGTAATTGTTAGGATGCATTAGTGAGTCTGGACTATGACCGTATCTGTTTTTACCGAGTTTTGCTTATCATTCCTTGTCAGAAATTACATGCTTATCATTCTTAAGTCTAGATATGTTTTCCTGCATTGATTGCATGAATAGTGTATAGACAAATTTCATATCTTAGTGTATCTGCTACAGTAATCTCTGTCTTACACTTTTCGAAAATTTCTCCGTAACTTATGGGATTTTGGTATTAAATATACATATGTAAATTATGTATCGGAGAATACTAAAGTAAATCCTATAATCTATCTCATATCAAAAAAATCAATTCCCTGATTATACAAGATGGATCACGTATTTAGTTCAAATTCCTTAAATTCTGACAACTATTCCGATACGGAGTTTCACTCGAGCTTCGAAAGCAGCGTGACCGGAATGGATCAACCAATTAGCCATCATCTATTCAGGATGAATTGGGGATGGGTTCGTAGTCTACTTAATCATTGGAGACAAGAAGAAGGTGATCCCTTCTATCCACCACATTGCCCTCTTGGTGATGAACCTGAAGCACTCACCGGCGAACCTGTTCGAGACACCATTTTCTCTCTCATTTCCAGAGTATCTCGTCATGATTATATACTATCTCAAATTCTAGATCTTATTCATCCACTCGCCCGAACCGACAATCACCCCGGTGTAATAGAAGAAGTCAACGAGCTTCGCGCTCAGGTAGTAGCTTTAGAGAATATGGTGCAAAGGTTACAAGCACCAGCAGTATCACCGGCATCAACAGTACCACCATCATCAACACCAACAGTACCATTACCACCACCAACAACAACATCCGCATCCCACACCTCAACATCACAATCTGTACCTCGAACATCAACGTCATACGCACCATAGATAACAAGGAGTACCAACAACAATAACCGATGAAGTATTGATTCATTGGAGAAACTTTCTACGGCAATTATGTAATCTCTAAAGTCTTAGAGATTATATGTTCAAGCCTTAACCATAAATCAGATGAGCGAAATAAAATGATAGAAGGAAGAGCGAAAACCCTGACAAGAATGGTGCGTGATTTACAAGCTATACTTGTTTTACCAGCAGCATCAACAGTACCGTCATCATCACCAGCACCGTCACTGCCATCAATATCGCAGCACCTACAACAACACAAGCTTCACTAGATCCATCATCACCGCAAACATCATCATTAATCAACAACGCATACATTGATATGTACCAACGAGTTATGAAGTATTAACTTATTTCCTCTGAAGAAATCATATGTATACTTTATTATATATATGAATTTTGAGATCAAAATAAATCTTTTCGTACTAAGCTATTATATACGAATTGAAGAAGGGTAGATACTACTCGGTTAATTCATATTACTAATATGCAATGATGCACAACCTTCGTTAATGACTGTTAACTACAATCTCTGTTCCAAACTCAATAAATTCCAATTCATAATAAATCAAGTGTATTAATCAATTACATGTTTGATTTTACACTTTCATCTTCGATGTACTCGAAACTTTCTAAACAACATCATTCTTATCTTACGAAGTTCACAAGAATTCCACGGGCACCGACATCATTCACCAAGTAAACATCAATAATGAAGTATTGATTCATCACTTCATTTACATTGAAGTGATAATCCACGAAGATTACGAAAATTCTTAAGTTTTAGAGATTACTCATTTCTAGTTTCAGTTGAAAAATCAAATGAGTTCAATTTAATATTAACTCATTAAATCTGTATTACATCTGAAGAAAGTATACAAATATTTTCATAAAGACGGTAATAAAATTCTCTAGTACAAAATATTACTTGTGAAACTTTTAACGGGTAGGTAATACCCGAGAGATATGTAAATTCACGATTAATATATTACATTCTTAGATTCTGATTCAGCAAATCATCCACTATACTCCCTACTTTCACAATAATATACACTCTTTTAATAGAAATCAAAACAACCATACCCATTCAAATCCAATTACATATTCTGATTTTGAAATCTTAGAATTCAATTCGAGATATAACCAGTATTATCACTCCTAGATTCCTACATCTTTCAAAGCTCTACTTTGACTTCAAAACTGTGCTAGAACATCATTTCTATTCATGGAACCCAGAAAAATATTTGTATCATTCAAAATCCTAGAACATCATATGTATATTAACAATTACAATTTGTGTTCAAATCCTTCAAAATTCCTGAAGACACTTCAAATAATGAACAATCGAGATGATGATCCAACCACATGTTACCCACAGTTATGCACCTGAAAAACTCTCGAAACCAAAGTCATAGTTTAACACGTAGCCATGTCAGACCCTTTGGCATTTATTAGCAAAAATAAACTTTTCAATTCCTTTTCAAAATAGACAGTTTTGTCACAGCTCCATCAAATCAACTTCAATTGTTCATTCGAATAAGCCTTATTATAACGATTACCCCTTCATCATTGTTACCGGGGAACCTTTTATATCTCACCACATTAGCAGTAAACTTACCAACAACTTCATTGATCTTTAAGCCCCTCCGAAAAATCACTCATACTTATTCATTGAAACCCTATCATGTACTCATCTGCATCTTGTAATAGTAGTTGCCATACCAAAAAGCTTGAATCATTATTCTTGAATTTCGCAGCAATTTCACGCCAACAGTTATATATATACATATAACGTCTATCTCCAAGGATTACATACTTCGAATGTGAAGTTTCTGAAAAACACCATAAACTGCGAACTAGTTCCCCAAATTTTGAAGAAGAAAAAAATGAATGAAGCAGCAGAAACTATAAACAACCGTAACTGTCAAAAGTTTGATGATAAAAAAAATAATGTGTTGGAAAAGCTCAGAAAAATAGAAGATTCGGAACTGGAAAACGAATTGAGCAGACCACGAAGGAGGCTGTGAACAAATCACAAAGACTAAACCCGCCTTCAAAGAATCCAAATGATTCAATGTCTGCTGAAGTCTTTAGTGAATACTTTGCTCCTTACTCTCAACTCTCGCGGACAATATTCTTCATCATCCTCTGATCTTAGATATTCTAGGATATCATCATATCTTTCATTATAAATATCTTCGATGTTTCTGAAGATATCTTCATAACTATTGTTATCCGAAATCATTTACCTCTTTGCGTTATCTGTGTTACATCATAAAAGAAACTATTTTAGTTTCTAAATTCTGAAACCTTCGAGTTTAAAATATGAACGTTTTTGAAGTAGTGTTGGGAACTGAAGCATGAGTTACTAGAATATAACGACACTTGATCAACGTGATTATGTTACAGTAAGTCATGCTGAATTTCTAAATGGAACGTGATGATTCACAGATCATAACGTCATCATGTGCTATGTTACACGACTCTTGTATTCTACTTAAACTCTAAACATATCAAGAAAATATTTTTCTTGATGATTCGACCTTTTCCGAGGTATTCTGGTAATTTGACAAATCAAAATCTTGTCATTACAATTTCCATGTTCATTCCGAAATTCATATCTGCGAATTCTGAACCATTACATGCGGTGCTTAAGGAATAGAAGAGAAAACAGAGCATGAAGCTCCGAAATAGAAATGGGGGTATAAATCGCAGCAGAAAGGAAAGAGCATTAACTGTGGATGTCGATGATTATAGAAAGACAGAAGCACGGACTCTGAAAAATAAGGAAAGATATAAAGCCCGACGACAACACATAAATTACAAACCGTGTATATTAATAAGTATTGCAACGTAAAGACACGGGAGAACTAAAAACACTATAAAGCCAAGAGTATAGTAAAAGTGAATAGATTCCTCCGACGGCAGATGAAAAAGAAGAATGATAGATATGAAAGTTAGGAGTATATCAAGAATCAGAACTGGATGAAGCATATTGACGAATACTTTAAAATATGAGTTGAGGGAGGAAGAATAGGAGATGAGCTGTGGAAATAAAGAAACGAAGGGAGTGGATTTATTGTAAAAAATCTAACAGAGCAATCGTGACAGGTTATCGCATTTAATCAAAGAAGATCCTAATTTTCTTAATTACCGAAGAATCAAATCTTATTACGAAGATTTTCTCTAAATCCCTTGAACTCCGGAAATCAATCCTATCTACTTCAAAAGATATGACGAATCTACATTTATTCATTTCACTCTTTTGTGATAACTTCACTCGTACTCTTCACAAAATCGAATTGTTTATCTATATTACTCAATGATGATAAACCTCTAATTTTCAGCTCGTATGCGTCACGAAAACATACTTATTGTCAGCCATGACCATCCCAATCAAATTTCGGGACGAAATTTCTTTAACGGGTAGGTACTGTGACAACCCGGAAATTTCTGACCAAATTTAAACTTGATCTTTATATGTTTCCGACACGATAAGCAAAGTCTGTAATGTAGAATCACGAAAATTTTGGAACTATGTTCATATATTCAATTATCCTTTTGACTATACTGGACGATTCACGAACATTTATGTACATATAGATATGTATATACAATATATAGTTATAATAATTGAAAACGTTAACAAAGTATTAGATGTATAATACTTCACATGAACGTATTTGTTTCAATATATGTTTAACATATTCATCAAAGGAATTAAAAGATAATATCAAATGATTGAATTATCAGATACATTGTGATATGATTACGAGCCTCTGTTGTGAGGTCCACTGTGATTTAAGAGATCATTTCATTTTTAACGGTATACGGAATAAATGGTAAAGTGATTTACAAGTGAGAACAAAGTGTCAATTAACGAGAACTAGACAAAGATTAGTGGAGGTTCCTGTTTAACTTTCAATGCATGCTTTATGTAGTGACCCGAACTTTTCCATGTTTATATATATTAAATGAAATTGATATTTATATGATTAAGTGTTTTTAATATGTTAAGCAATCAAACTTGTTAAGACTTGATTAATTGAAATAGGTTTCATATAGACAATTGACCACCCAAGTTGACCGGTGATTCACGAACGTTAAAACTTGTAAAAACTATATGATGACATATATATATGGATATATATATAGTTAACATGATATTATGATAAGTGAGTATCTCATTAGGTATGTTAACAATGAGTGATATACATAAAAATGAGTTTATTGAATTAAGAAACTCGAAACGATATATATAACGATTATCGTTATAACAACGTCTTACTAAATACATATGAATCATATTAAGATATTGTTACACTATATATAAACATGTTAAATGATAAGTAAACATATTATTAAGTATAATAACAATGAACTACTTATGTAAAAACAAGACTACTAACTTAAGGATTTCGAAACGAGACATATATGTAACGATTATCGTTGTAACGACATTTAACTGTATATATATTATATTAAGATATATTAATACATCATTATATCATGATAATGTAATAATTTAACATCTCATTAGATATAATAAACAATATGTTAACAACATTTAACAAGATCGTTAACTTAAAGGTTACAAAATAACATTTACATGTAACGACTAACGATGACTTAACGACTCAGTTAAAATGTATATACATGTAGTGTTTTAATATGTATTCATACACTTTTGAAAGACTTCAAGACACTTATCCAAGTACTTCTACTTAACAAAAATGCTTACGATTACATCCTCATTCATTTTCATCAACAATTCTACTCGTATGCACTCGTATTTGTACTTGTACAATACACAGCTTCTAAATGTATTTACTATTAGTATATACACTCCAATGATCAGCTCTTAGCAGCCCATGTGAGTCACCTAACCATGTGTGAACCATCATTTAACATCTAGCATGACTTATGAGCAAGGAAATAAAAACAAGAACTCCTTTTAACCCCACTCACCTTCACCACTCACCACCTACTCTATTTCACTTCCAATTTTCTTCCCAATTCTCTCTCAAAGCACACACACTCTTCCATGAACGTCTAAGTTACTATTTTTCCAGCAAAAATCATCAAATACAAGCTTTGATTATTACCTATAATCATCATAAAAATAATTACTCAAGAACACATCAAGAACACTTCCAAGTTTACAAGTTCACTTCCAAGTTTCCTAATCCATTCCAAGAAATCATCTAAGATCAAGAAACCTTTGTTATTTATAGTAGGTTATCTTTCTAAATCAAGGTAATATTCATATTCAAGCTTTGATTCAATTTCTATAACTACTATCTTAATTCGAGTAATAAACTTACTTGAACTTGTTTTTATGTCATGATTCTATTTCAAGAACTTCCAAGCCATCAAAGATCCTTTGAAGCTCAAGTTATTTTTTTATCATTTCCAGTAGGTTTACCTACTAAACTTGAGGTATTAATGATGTTCATAACATCATTCGATTCATATATGTATAACTATCTTATTCGAAGATTTGAACATGTAATCACTAGAACATAGTTTAGTTAATTCTAAACTTGTTCGCAAACAAAAGTTAATCCTTCTAACTTGACTTTTAAAATCAACTAAACACATGTTCTATATCTATATGATATGCTAACTTAATGATTTAAAACCTGAAAACACGAAAAACACCGTAAAACTGGATATACGCCGTCGTAGTAACACCGCGGGCTGTTTTGGGTTAGTTAATTAAAAACTATGATAAACTTTGATTTAAAAGTTGTTCTTCTGGGAAAATGATTTTTCTTATGAACATGAAACTATATCCAAAAATCATGGTTAAACTCAAAGTGGAAGTATGTTTTCCAAAATGGTCATCTAGACGTTGTTCTTTCGACTTAAATGACTACCTTTACAAAAATGACTTGTAACCTGTATTTCCGACTATAAACTTATACTTTTTATGTTTAGATTCATAAACTTAAGTTCAATATGAAACCATAGCAACTTGAATCACTCAAAACGGATTTAAAACGAAGAAGTTATGGGTAAAACAAAATTGGATATTTTTACTAGTTTTAGCTACGTGAAAATTGGTAACAAATCTATATTAATCATATGCTAGCTAACTTATATTGTATCATACATGTATTCTAATATATTATGTAATCTTGGGATACCATAGACACGTATGCGAATGTTTTGACATATCATATCGACCCATGTATATATATTATTTGGAACAACCATAGACACTCTATATGCAGTAATGATTGAGTTAGCTATACAGGGTTGAGGTTGATTCCAAAAATATATATACTTTGAGTTGTGATCTAGCCTGAGGCATGTATACACTGGGTCGTGGATTGATTCAAGATAATATATATCAATTTATTTTTTCTGTACATCTAACTGTGGACAACTAGTTGTAGGTTACTAACGAGGACAGCTGACTTAATAAACTTAAAACATTAAAATGTATTAAAATATTGTAAATATATTTTGAACATACTTTGATATATATGTACATATTTGTTATAGATTCGTGAATCGACCAGTGGCCAAGTCTTACTTCCCGACGAAGTAAAAATCTGTGAAAGTGAGTTATAGTCCCACTTTTAAAAATCTATTATTTTTGGGATGAGAATACATGCAGTTTTATAAATGTTTTACAAAATAGACACAAGTGATCAAAATTACATTCTATGTTGAATTATCGAACCGAATATGCCCATTTTTTAGCTTGGTAGCCTAAGAATTGGTGTTTATTATAATTGCCACCAATTGACGCGAATCCTAAAGATAGATCTATTTGGCCCAACAAGCCTCATCCGAGTTACGGATGCTTTAGTACTTCGATTTATCATGTCCGATGAGAGTCCCGGAATGATGGGAATATTCTATATGCATCCTGTTAAGATCGGTTACCAGGTGTTCAAACATATGAATGATTTTTATGCCGATTGCATGTTGTTTATGAGAAATAGAAATATGAAATCTTGTGGTCTATTATTACGATTTGATAAATATATAGGTTAAACCTATAACTCACCAAAATTTTTGTTGACGTTTAAAGTGTTGGAGTATGATACAAATTCAAAGCGAGCGGAAGCTTTTTTAAAACTTTACAAAATCATACTCTTCCACGAATCATTGTACAAAACTTTGGAAAACAAAACAAATTAACAAAACCGGACAAGAGAAGATTAGAATACAACCTTTGTAGCCTTTTGAAGATCGAATTTGAAAACCCAAAGAAGATTTCCTCTAAACGGTAGACACCCAAAGTTCCAACCTTGCTTCGATCTATACCTTCTACTTAATGGATATTTTCTTCTTCGTTATTTCCACCAAAAACCTAACCCAATTATAGATTTCAAGTATTTTTGGTTACTTGAAAATAAGAAAGAAAAATAGCATTTTTGTATGCGTGTTTTTGTATCCTTTTTTTTATTTCTTTTCCAATACCAAGACTTGGTATTATATATTACATAATTGATACAATTAATACATCTAGTACAAATGTAATAAATAAAGATTTGAAAAGATTTGCAAAATCAAATCTTTATATAAAATAAGATTTACAAAATCAAATCATATTTTATAAATCAAATCAAATCTTATATCTTATATAAAATATGATTTACAAAATCTAATCAAATCTCTACATATTTAGATTTGTAAGTATATGTATACACATAAAAAAAACTTACTTAATTTATTAAACCATTAACTAATGATTAATAAATTAATTTCCGATTAGAAGGTATATCAAACAATTTTACGATTGGCCTTTGTGTGTGACCGAATAGGATAAATGGACTTTTATTATTTAATGTCATGGGCATATCTTCGGAATATATGTACCACGGTCAAACCACGGTCGAACTGTAGCCAACCCGAGAACATATTTCCAACAGACTCCCATTTGCACTGACATTAATAATAATGGTCTGTCTTAAAAGACACACCATGTGTAACAACTAGTCTGCTACGTTACACTCCTATATTTTGATTTATATCAATCATCCTTTTGTTCAAGATATCTATATGAACGTGTGACATGGTTAAGTGTCAATCATCATCGTTCAAGATTATGTTTCCCGATGGAGATTTGTGGTGATCAAATAGACTGCAATTGCATTAATTCAGTCGTACATTGGCCATGCATTTAATTCAGCACAAATCAACGAGGGGCCCAGAGATATCGCTTAAACTCGCTTAAAGAAGAAGGAACAAATTACTTCAACTGTATAGACATCCACCACATTCCATGATATACCCAATCTGCTCCCTTATGACCGACATTTACGCACAGCGTTAGAAACAGGTCAAAGTATAACATAGTTTGTGTCAGGATTTCTCATACATATCCACTCTAGGATAAATGATGTTGCCATCTTAGAGCTTACCTTTTGACTTAAAACCATGAAGTAATGTCTAAGTGTGGTCATTTCAGAACCTTGAATCAACTATCAAGTTCCTCATGAATGTAGTTTCATATAAGCCTATATTACTACACTTTATAGCAGCCTTAATTCAATTCTCTCTTCCTTAGAGAATGACCGACTGTGAAAGTTTATGAAATGATATTCATTGGAAGTTAAAACATACAAAATGAAACATGGCAATATACAATGAAATGATCGCATCGTGCGTATAATATAATCTCAATATATTATCATCAGATCAATTGCAACATATATTATTACCCAATGTTTAAAGTTTCAAACTTATCATAAAAAATACAATCAAACTTTATCATTAATGACACGAATGCCAATAGACATGCTATGAGCATCATTCTTAGTCTGTGGCAAAGGCTTGGTGAAAGGATCAGCCAAGTTCTTAGTCGTGTATACTATACTTAATAATATGTCATTTTCTGCTATAAATTGACGGATGTAACACGTGACGGCTCCACCGTTCAACATAAATACAAATCCTGATTGTGAAGAGCAATCATCTCTACCTGATTGGAAACTAGCGTCAGAGTATCCTTTGACGCTCAGCTCGTTATTCCCACCATAGACCAAGAACATCTCTTTAGTCCTCCTAAGATACTTTAGAATGTTCTTGACTGCTATCCAATGAGCTTCACCAGGATTGACCTGATAACGACTAGTCATGCTTAGTGCATATGACACGTTAGGCCTAGTGCATATCATCGCATACATGATCAATCCTATAACTGAAGCATATGGAGTCCGACTCATGGTAGCTGACTCCAAGTCAGAATTAGGACATTGAGACTTGCTCAATATCATTCCAGGGTTCATAGGAACGCACCCTTTCTTGGAGTTATGCATACCGAATTTCTTCAGTATCTTATCTATATATGCACTTTGGTTTATCCCAATTAATCTCTTTGACCTATCTCGATAGATCTTTATTCCCAAAATATATGATGCATCTCCTATGTCTTTCGTGGAGAAACATTTCCCTAGCCAAGCTTTGACATCTTTCAATGTCAGGATATCGTTTCCATGAGTAATATGTCATCGATATATAGTACAAGGAAGACTACAACACTCCCACTAGACCTAACATAGACACATGGCCCATCTTCGCCTCTAATAAAACCAAATTCTTTGATTTTCTCATTAAAGCAAAGATTCCAGCTACGAGAAGCTTGTTTAAGTCCATAAATGGACTTTTAAAGCTTGCACACACTATTAGGATACTTAGAATGTAGATAAGCCTCAGGTTTTGTCATAAACACATCCTGTGTTCGCTTACCATTAAGGAAAGCTATTTTTACATCCATTTGCCATATCTCATAGTCATAAAATGCAGCTATGGCAAGAAGTATTCTAATGGATTTCAACATAGCTTCTGGTGAAAAAGTTTCATCATAGTCTACACCATATTGTTGCGTGTAACTCTTAGCCACCAGTCTGGCTTTGAATGTGTGTACATTTCCATCCATATCAGTCTTCTTCTTGAAGACCCACTTACACCCAATGGTTTTAGTACCTGGTATATGATTAATCAAGGTCCAGACTTGATTATCATGCATGGATTGGATCTCGTTGTCCATAGCCTCCTTCCATTTGACAGACTCGGGGCCTGTCATTGCTTCCTGATAGGTAAAAGGTTCATCAGAATCTATATTTTCGTCATCACCCTCAAATATGTGTAAATTATATTTCTTTGGTGTTCGACGCACTCTATCAGATCTACGTATGGGTGGTGGATGTAGGTCAGTTTCTCTTTCAACTGCAGGCTCGTCGACCTCTTGAGGAGAATCGGTTCCAATATCAGTTTCCATGTCGGTTGATTCTTGAATTTCTTCAAGGTCAATTTTGCTCCCACTGGTTCCTTTTGATATGAGATCCTTTTCAAGGAAGACTCCCCTTCTGGACACAAAGACTTTGTTCTCAGTAGGGTTGTAAAACAAATATCCCAAAGAATCAGTCGGGTAACCAACAAATAAACACTTTTCGAATCTGGGTTCAAGTTTATCTTGAGCTTCACGACGAACGTAAGCCTCACAACCCCAGATGCTTAGATATGGGAGAGACACAGTTTTACCATGTCATATCTCATAAGGTGTTTTAGAAACTTTCTTGGTTGGGATGAGGTTAAGGATCCTTGCGGCAGTTTGTAGGGCATAGCCCCAAAAACTCATTGGAAGCTTTGTGCGGCTCATCATGGATCGAACCATATCAAGTAATGTTCGATTCCTCCTTTCAGCCACACCATTATGTTGTGGTGTTCTAGGAGGAGCTATTTGTGAGATTATCCCACAACCCCGTAGATGATCACGAAATTCATCATTAAGATATTCACCACCTCTATCAGATTGGAGAATCTTAATTCTTTTGTTCAGTTAATTTTCTACTTCATTTTGGTATGCCTTGAACACTCCCAAAGTTTCGGACTTTTGTTTAATTAAATAAACATAACCATATCTACTGAAGTCATCAATAAATGTAACTAAGTATCGTTCCTGGTGTCTAGTAGGCAATCTGAATGGACCACACACATCAGTGTGTACCAACTCCAACAGATCCTTACCCCTTTCACAGTTTCATGTGAAAGGTGCTTTTGTCATTTTTTCTAACAAGCAAGATTCACATTCGTCATATGATGTAACATCAAATGATTCTAAAATTCCATCTGTTTAGAGTTTTGCTATGCATTTCTTATTTATATGGCCTAAACGACAATGCCATAGATACGTTTTATCCAAACCATCTTTGGATGAATCAACATTATAGATTGAACTATCAATTTGCTTTATTATTGTTTCCAAGATACCTCTACAAGGACTAGCTTTGAAATAAAATATTCCATTCTTGTAAACAAGTATTGAACCATTATCAGAACTAAAATCAAAACCATCATTAAATAAAGCATCAAATGATATAATGTTTCTTGCCATTTCGGAACTATAGCAAACATTAGACACAACAATACATAGACCAGAATCAAAAGTGAGCTTATATTCTCCAATCATATCAACAGAGGCAATGCTCTTATTCCCCATGATTAGATTGAGCTCTCCGATCTTCAGCTTCCTACTTCTTGTGAGTCCCTGCACATTTGTACAAATGTGAGTACCACATCCCGTGTCCAATACCCAGGAATTAGAAATAGTAGCATTGTTTAGTTCAATCATGAACAAACCTGAAGGTACGGCGACTCCCTTAGCCCGTAGTTCATTAAGTTCCTTCAAGTACTTAGTACAATTGGGCCTCCAATGTCCTTTATCCCCACAATTAAAGCATATCGCTTCTTCAGGAGACTTGGTTTACGGGATCTTTGAAGTATAAGAGTTAGCAATGCCCTTAGGTTTAGGTTTGAAGTTGGACGTGCCAACCTTACCCTTGCCCTTTTTCTTGCCCTTTGTTTTATTTTTCTTATTCTTGATCCCACCTTCACGAATGGCTAGGACGGTAGTTGCGGGTTTAACTTTGGCCATGTTAGCCTCAGCGGTTTTCAACATGCCATGGAGCTCCATGATTGTTTTCTCCATATTGTTCATATTATAGTTCATAATGAATCCTTCATATGCACTAGTCAGCGAGTTCAGGATAAAATCCGTTGTAAGCTCCTGACTTATGGAAAAACCAAGGTGCTCCAGCCGGTCTATGTACCCTTTTATTTGTAGTACATGGACACTAACGCTACTTCCCGTTGCCATTTTGCAAGATACGAGAGCTTTCACGGTGTCAAACCTTTCTTGCTTTGCTTGTTGTTGGAACATGTCCTTTAGTTGGTTAAGCATGTCGTACGACCCTAAGCTCTCCATGACCTTTTGGAGCTCTGGAGACATGGTCGCCAACATCAAGCATGCTACCTCATTAGACTCGAAACGATGTTTTTCAAACTCGTCCCTAGCCGCTTGAGTAGCTCTCGATCCGGGTTCTACCGGTAAGGGTTCCTTAATTGCCTTGATCTTTCCTTCCATCCTAAGAGCAATTCTTAAGTTGCGAATCTAGTCCATGTAGTTCAAGCCCGTAAGCTTGTCCTTTTCAAGGAGCCCTTTAAGGCAGAAATTAGTGATTGATGACGGAGTAGGATTTGTGTTTGTTGCAAACATCTATCATATTTTTAAAGTAAGTTGTATTAGTTAGTTTGATATGTTTAATCCTTGTTAAGATAATTACCCAAGTGTGTTCAATATTCAAACAATTATAATTAACAAGGTTAAGATCCATATTTCACTTATGGTAACGACGGGTTTACCGCGGATCGCCAATCATAAGCTATTTAGGTAGGTAACTATATTACCAATTTCATCCATTATGAAATTCTTAGGTTCTGCAGGATTTAGTGATAATCAATTATTTCACTTGGCATGTTTAATCCCTTCTACGCTAATCCTTCCTCGTGGCGGGTTTGCCGCGAATGACGATTTCAGATTGTAAACTGTCCGTGATAGATACACGTGAAATCTGGCTCAAGACTCTCGGGTATCGCGAAATTCACCTCACCCTTCCCAACACCCAACTAAAGTTCAGCCCAAGACTCTCGGGTATCGCGAACTCTAACAGGTAGAAGGTTCGGATGTGTGTACTACTCATGGGTAGCGTAAAGTTTACATTAAAAACGGGGTTTTGTTTTCTTTTAGCAAAAGTAGTTTATTCCATTTTAAAACATTTGCTAATTATGTATTGCGTGTTGCGTTTGTTAAACTAATTTTAACCAAACCATTTTAAGTGATTATTGTATTTTGTTTCTATACTAATTTTCTAGCTAGCATGGCATAGACAAATAAGAACACAATAATAATCATGACACGCAATTATCGGTAGTATGCCTCGAGTCCTATGCGTTTTTCCGGTGAGTCAACACACGGAAAAACATGGTCAACTAGGGACATAACCTTGTGTGAGAATTGGCTCCCACTAAAACCGCCATCTCCATTAAATGCTCGGAAGGGCCGCCTTGTGAACATCATCTTCGTGATTCCAATCTTGCTTGCATTATTTTACAAAATAACTATTCTATTTTCTATACTACTACAAATACAATATAAATAGAAAGACGACATGCAAGTCGTTTAATAAATTATTACATTTATCCCGAATAAATAATAAACACGACATGCAAGCCGTTTAATAAATTATTACATTCATCCCGAATAAATAATAAATTAAATCATACAACCAAACATCCACACAAGGGTCTTATTGAGGCAAATACTACCGATTTCATACAACAATCACATACATAACAAATGGAGTGCCAAATATCCATTTTCATGAAACATGTTTCGATAAGGATTGATTTAAACACTTAATGGCACACAAAATAATCAATCCTTGTTCACATAACTTATGTATGTATGTAAACCCACTTCATATTTGTAAGTATGATTTTCATGCCAAAACCATCCAAACAAATATATTAAGTGAATCAAAATATGTTGGAGATTTATTCACTTTTTAACAAGGCATAAAGTCTAAAATTAACAATTTTAATTTTCTCATTTCATGTAAAACATGAATATAATTTATGTACTTTATTTTCCTAAACATTGAATCTTTAATAGTCAACAACAAAGCTACTGTTAAAATTTTCGGATTTTGGACAGATTCATACATCAACTTTAAATGGTCATATCTTACTCATTTCTAATCCGTTTTCGATGAATTTTTTTTTAAATTTAAGTTCTTTCAGTTAGCTTTCAAATGCAATTGGCTTTATACGAAAATATTGAGTTTAAAGCTCGAAACAGTCCATCAAAGACAGACTGTTCAAGCTGAAAAAAACTTTAAAAAATGAGATTAACCATTTAACATTTTGCCAAAACCCAAGATTCAAATGTTATTTAGGAAACATAAATACACAAATCATGATAATAGTTGTGCATGTTTGTTATGCATAATCATCTCCAAGAATCATGCACAACACACTCATCAAAACCGATTATCATAGAGTACATTAGTTTGCTAAAACTTGTACAAGATGGCTCTGATATCACTGTTGGAGAATGATACAAATTCAAAGCGAGCGGAAGCATTTTTAAAACTTTACAAAATCATACTCTTCCATGGATCATTGTACAAAACTTTGGAAAACAAAACAAATTAACGAAACCGAACAAGAGAAGATTAGAATACAACCTTTGTAGCCTTTTGAAGATCGAATTTGAAAACCCAAAGAAGAGTTCCTCTAAACGGTAGACACCCAAAGTTCCAACCTTGCTTCGATCTATACCTTCTACTTAACGGATATTTTCTTCTCCGTTATTTCCACCAAAAACCGAACCCAATTATAGATTCCAAGTATTTTTGGTTACTTGAAAATAAGAAAGAAAAATAGCATTTTTGTATGTGTGTTTTTGTATCCTTTTTTTATTTCTTTTCCAATACCAAGACTTGGTATTATATATTACATAATTGATACAATTAATACATCTAGTACAAATGTAATAAATAAAGATTTGAAAAGTGTGACGATCGCTCCAAATCCATATGGACGAACACGTCATTCATCGATTTCATTGCGAGGTATTTGACCTCTATATGATACGTTTTGTAAACATTGCATTCTTTTGAAAAGGCATACCATAAATGAATATTTAAATCAAAGGTTTTCGACATCTGATGATTTCTACATATAGACAATCACCTTAAATAATAGTTTACAATAGTACTTCCATTGACAATGCAGTCAAAATAAGATACATGGTGATGATTTGGTGAATGCAACGTTTCTTTGGAAAAATATGCCATGTAAGACTCCATGCACATAGCTTGTCTAACATATAAGCAAACAGCGGAAGACTTCTAGGGAACCTGAGAATAAACATGCTAACAAGTGTCAACACAAAGGTTGGTGAGTTCATAGTTTTAATGTTTCGTATAATCTGTATATAAAGGTGGATCACAAGATTTCAGTTGTTTCATCCAGAAACGTTTATCAAAATATTCTACGAAATTGAGCACCCTGGTAACTAAACTTTGCCGTATATATAATTTGTACCCTTTGTATAATCATCTTAATAATACACGCAAACCAACGTGTACGCTTCTCAAATAGCATACGTGGGTTAAAAGGCTAGTGCTCTAGCTCGGACGGGGATATCCAGCCCTATGGATCCATATACTACTACTCGCGCCCACCAGTTCTTATAACCGGCAGTTACTAGTTACCAAAGCTAAGGGATTTTCGGTTCAAACTCGGTGTAGAATTTAGTATGTACTTGTATCCATTGCGTTTAAAATAAAGTGCATGTATTATCAGCCCAAAAATGTAGATTACAAAAGCAATTAAAAAGGGAGCAAATGAAACTCACCTTAGCAGCACATACAGTTGTTCATCGTAATGTGACCGAAACTCGGTATATCAAATAATCGTAGATCTCAACCTAGAGAACATATGTTGGTCAATAAATGTCTATCAAGCTAGGTTAGGTCATAGTGTATCACAATCCTAATGCTCGAGATCGACATACAAAAGTTATCCAAAGTCGTTTCAAAAAGTCAATTTTGACAATAGTTCACAAAACGTGATGTACCTTATATAAAGATTCATTTACTTGGTTGATAATATTCAAAAATCCATTTTATTAATCTCGTAAACAAGTTGTTTAAATATTAATTGCTGATTCAAAAGCAATTCCAATAAACGTCAATCATAATTCAGTTGATCATATCTTTTAATCCGTTCATCGAAACTATTCGATATCTAAATGAAAAGTTATTGATTTTTCGCCAGCTTTCCGAAAACATGTATATCATATACCTTTTACCAGTAATATATGTATTTAATTCGTGATTCATTATAAACTGTTTAACGACGAAATTTAGCATACAAACATGTATAAATATATATACTCGAGCACTAGACATGTATACACTATTAATTTATAATAGATAAAATATAAATGCTTACGTATCAATATTGTGATTCAATATTTCAGAAAAGTACGTAGACGCAACAGAGATGATAAATACTAGGTTTGACTTTACGAGCATAACCCTCGAACAATACCCATAACCTCCTTAGTAATAACCCATAATTTCTTTAGCTCTATCTCGCTAGTAAAACCATTTTGAAAGTGACACGCTCATAAGCTCGTCGTAGTATTTTATGTATAATACTAATTAATAATATTAATAATAATAAAATTAATAATAATAATAATAATAATAATAATAATAATAATAATAATAATAATAATAATAATAATAATAATAATACGGAGTAAAATGAATTTAGAAAAGAAACTGGAACCCAAATCGAGCTTTTATAGCATTTGGCCTGAAAAAGTACCCCATACGAGTGCATGAGATTTTAGTGCAAATCTCATGCACTTGCATGAGCTCATGCACTTGCATGGGTTTTATGCCTATTTCCCATGCGATCGCATGGCCGTCAGATCCAGCTCACATATTTTTTATTTTCTTGTTTGTCGATATAATTAAATATAATATATATAATATATATAATTTAAATAATTAATTATATATTATATTAAATTCATGTTCATAGTTGACTTGTAATTTTCGTTCCGATGACTCGTACATTGTCACTCGACTTATGTCCCGGTTCCGGTTTCTCGAACGCATTTTCGTACGCTTAGAAAACTCGCAATTTACGTTTTGTGACTCATACCTTTGTCAAAATATAGCCTTAAATTATCCATAAACTATACCACTCAAAGTATATCTTAATCTTTCGAGTGTTTTGGTCATTTACTTCTATAAATCATTGTCTCGTTATTTATTAATATAATAATATTTATCAAACGTTTCATAACCAAGTTAATATCTATTCTCAATATTTATAAACACGTTTTAAAATACATATCGCAAGTTATTCATATAATTAATTCTTAACAATTAATATTCTAATTATTGTATGTGTCTAAATTACGTTATTTAAACAAACACTTTATCATTTATTTCGAATACCGTTAAAAAGGAATAATTTCTCAAATCAGTGTGGTCCTCACAACAGAGACCTGTAACAATATCATAATCATTAAGAGACTTAATAAATATCTTTTAATTCAATCGTTTGGCATTATCTTTTAACTCCGTAGTTAAATATATCAATCAGATAATCAAACCAATAAGTTTAATGCACAGTATCATATACTCAACACTTTGTTACATTTTCAAGTTATAGTATATGTATCTATTTACATATAATTGTTCGCGAATCGTCGAGAACAACCGAAAGGTATTTGAATAGTTCAAAAATTTTGAGATTCAGTTTTACAGACTTTGCTTATCGTGTCGGAAATGTTAATCATACAAAGATTAAGTTTAAATTTGGTCAGAAATTTCCGGGTCATCACAGTACCTACCCGTTAAAGAAATTTCGTCCCGAAATTTGAGTGAGGTCGTCATGACTAACAATAAAAATGTTTTCATGACGAATATGAGTTGATAAATAGAATTTTATCACCGTTGAATAATACGGATAAAACAATTCGATTACTCGAAGCGTATGAGAGAAGTTATCGTAATAGAGTGAAATGGAGAATAGAGATTCGTCTTATCTCTTAATGTAGTAACGATTGATTTCCGGAATTTAAGGAATAGAAAATCTTCATAATTTAAATAAGATTTGATTCTTCAAAATTTAAGGAAATTAGGATTTCCTTTGATTAAATGCGTAATCTGCCTCGATTGCTATGTCTGATATTTTGCTATAAATTGACCTCTTCCATTTCATTTATTTTCACCACTCCTATAATCTTCTTTCTTATTTCATACTTACAAAAGATTTGTGAAAATGCTGCATCCAGTTTTGATTCTTGATATTTTCTTGGCAATCATATCATTCATTCTTCTTTTTCATCTGCCACCAGAGGAGGTTATTTTCTTCTACTATTACCTTGGGGTTATATTGTTTTTCATTCTCCCGTGTCTTTATATTGCTATACGCATTGATATACACGGTTTGTAATTTCAGAGTTGTTTTCGGGCTTTATATTTTCTATTATATTTCGGAGCTTCATGCTTTCATTTTCTCTTCCCGACCTTAAGTCAAACGGATAATGGTCCAGAATTCGTAGCTATACATTTCGGAATGAACATAGTTAATGTTCTAAGAAAGAAATTGTAATGACACGATCTTGATTTGTCAAATTACCAGAATATCCGGAAAAGACCGAATCATCAAGAAATATATTTTCTTGATATATTTAGAGATTATATGGAATGAAAGAGTTATGTAACATGGTTCATGATGAGGGTGGGATCTGTGAACCTTTATCACGTTCCATTAGAAACTCAGCATGACTTACTGTAATATAATCACGTTGATCAAGTGTCATTATATTATACTAATTCATGCTTCAGTTCCCAACACTACTTAAAAACATTTATATTTTAAACTTGAAGGTTTCAGAATTTAGAAACTAAAATAGTTTCTTTTATGATGTAATACAGATAGCACGAAGAGGTAATGATTTCAGATAAGAATGGTTTAGAAAAAATATCTTCAGAAATATGGAGGATATTTATAATGGAAGATACGATAATATCTTAGAATATTTAAGATAAGATGATGATGAAGAATATTGTCCGCAAAGGTTTTAGAGTAAGGAGCAAGGTATTCATTAATGACTTCAGCAGACACTGAATTATTTGGATTCTTTGAAGGCAGGTTCAGTCTTTGTGATTTATCCACAACCTCCTTCATACTTTGCTCAATCCGTTTTCCAGTTCCAAACCTTCTCTTTTTCTCGGCTTTACCACCATACTATTCTTTATCATCAAACTTTTGACTGTTAAGGTCGTTTACAGTTTTTGTTGCTTCATCAGCATTGTTCCAATTTCAGAGAACTAGTTCATAGTTTGGGATGTTTTTCAGAAACTTCACATTCGAAGTATGTAAGTCTATAAGATAGACATTATATGTATATATATAACTGTTAGCGTAGAATTGCTGCGAAATTCAAAATACTGATTGCTAATTCCCGGTAGTTGGTATGGCAATTATTGTTACAAGATGTGGATGAGTACATGATAGGGTTTGAATGAGTATAAGGATTTTTCGAAAGGTCAAAGATCAATGAAGTTGTTGGTAAATTTACTGCTAATGTGGTGGAACATGAAAGGTTCCCCAGTAACGAAAACGTATATGCCAAAATTACAAGTCTGAAAGGTCGTTGTTGACTGGTTGAATGGTTGATAATACTGGATACTTTGAAAAGGAATTGCAAGGTTATTTTCGGTAAAAACAATGCTAAAGGATCTTGCATAGTTTTGAAGTCAAAGTATAGCTTTGAAAGATGTAGAGATCTAAGAATGATGTCACCGGTTCATAGTTATGGCTTGGATTCTGATCCGTCGATATCAGAATATGTGATTGAATTTGTATGAAATGATTGTGTATCATTGTGAAGATAGTGAGTATAGTTAATGATTTTTGAATCAAATTGAAGAATGTATAGTGTAACATATTAATTGTGAACTTAAATATTTCTCGAGTAGTACCTACCCGTTAAAGATTTCACAATTAATACTTTGTACAAAAGAATTTTTTATTACCGTCTTTATGAAAATATATGTATGTATACTTTTTTTTTTCAAATCTAATACAGATTTAATGAGTTAATATCATATTAAGCTCATTTGATTTTCGACTTGACTTAGAAATGATTAATCTCTAAAACATTAAAGATTACATAATCTTTGCGGAGTATTTCACTAATGTAATCGATACTTCATTATTTATTCTTATTTCTCGGTGAAGGATGTTGATGCTTGTGGAATCTTTGTGAACCTTACAAGGCACAGATGATGTTTTCTGGAAAGTTTCGAGTACATCGAAAATGAAAATGTAAAATCAATTATGTAATTGAATAATACACTTGGTTTATTATGGAATGGAATTCATTAAGTTGAAACAAAGATTGTAGTTAATAATGGTTAAGTTGTTAAGGAAGGATGTACATCATTGCATATTAGTAATATGAACTAACCGAGTAGTACCTACCAGTTAAGATTCACACGTAATAGCTTAGTACGAAAAGATTTATTTTGATTTCAAAATTCATATATATTAAATATACATAAAATTTCTTCAGGGGAAATAAGTTAATACTTCATCGGTTATTGTTGCTGGTATTTCTTGGTAACTACGATGCGTATGACATTGATTCTCGTGGAATAGATTGTGAAGTTGAGGTTTGCGATGCGGTTATTGTTGGTGGTGGTAATGGTACTGTTGGTGTTGTTGTCGGTGGTACTGTTGATTCCGGTGATGTTGCTGGTGCTTGTAACCTTTGCACCATATTCTCCAAAGCCACTACCCGAGCGCGAAGCTCGTTGACTTCTTCTACTACACCTGGATGATTGGCGGTTCGGACAAGCGGATGAATAAGATCCAGAATTTGAGATAGTATATTATCATGACGAGATACTCTGGAAATGAGAGAGAAAATGGTGTCTCGAACAGGTTCGCCGGTAAGTGCTTCAGGTTCTTGGCCAAGAGGGCAATGTGGTGGATGGAAGGGATCGCCTTCTTCTTGTCTCCAATAATTAAGTAGGCTACGAACCCATCCCCAATTCATCCAGAATAGGTGATGGCTGATTGGTTGATCCATTCCGGTTACACTGTCTTCGGAATTCAGGTGAATATCCATATCGGAATAGCTATCGGAGTTTAAGGAATTTGAACTAGATACGGGATCCATCTTGTATAATTAGAGAGATGATTTTTGATATGAAATAGATTATAGAATTTAGATTGGTACTCTTCAATACATAATTTACATATGTATATATAATACCAAAATCCCGTAAATTACGGAGAAATTTTCGGAAGATGGCAGTCGAAGTTTACTGTAACAGATACGCTAAGATATGAATTTTGTCTATACACTATCTATGCAATCAATGCAATAAGACGCGTTTAGAATTAAGATGATAAACATGTAATTTCCGACAAGAAATGATAAGCAAAACTTTTAACATGCAGACACGGTCGAAGTCCAGACTTACTAATGCATCCTAACCACTATCAGTTAGACACACTCATGCAAGACCTGGTTCGCTAGGACCAACGCTCTGATACCAACTGTGACGATCGCTCCAAATCCATATGGGCGAACATGTCATTCATCGATTTCATTGCGAGGTATTTGACCTCTATATGATACGTTTTGTAAACATTGCATTCTTTTGAAAAGGCATACCATAAATGAATATTTAAATCAAAGGTTTTCGACATCTGATGATTTCTACATATAGACAATCACCGTAAATAATAGTTTACAATAGTACTTCCGTTGACAATGCAGTCAAAATAAGATACATGGTGATGATTTGGTGAATTCAACGTTTCCTTGGAAAAATATGCCATGTAAGGCTCCATGCACATAGCTTGTCTAACATATAAGCAAACAGCGGAAGACTTCTAGGGAACCTGAGAATAAACATGCTAAAAAGTGTCAACACAAAGGTTGGTGAGTTCATAGTTTTAATGTTTCGTATAATCTGTATATAAAGGTGCATCAAAAGATTTCAGTTGTTTCATCCAGAAACGTTTATCAAAATATTCTACGAAATTGAGCACCCTTGTAACTAAACTTTAACGTATATATAATTTGTACCCTTTGTATAATCATCTTAATAATACACGCAAACCAACGTGTACGCTTCTCAAATAGCATACGTCCATTAAAAGGCTAGTGCTCTAGCTCGGACGGGGATATCAAGCCCTATGGATCCATATACTACTACTCGCGCCCACCAGTTCTTATAACAGGCAGTTACTAGTTACCAAAGCTAAGGGATTTTCGGTTCAAACTCGGTGTAGAATTTAGTATGTACTTGTATCCATTGCGTTTAAAATAAAGTGCATGTATTCTCAGCCCAAAAATATAGATTGCAAAAGCAATTAAAAAGGGAGCAAATGAAACTCACCTTAGCAGCACATACAGTTGTTCATCGTAATGTGACCGAAACTCGGTATATCAAATAATCGTAGATCTCAACCTAGAGAACATATGTTGGTCAATAAATGTCTATCAAGCTAGGTCAGGTCATAGTGTATCACAATCCTAATGCTCGAGATCGACATACAAAAGTTATCCAAAGTCGTTTCAAAAAGTCAATTTTGACAATAGTTCACAAAACGTGACGTACCTTATATAAGGATTCATTTACTTGGTTGATAATATTCAAAAATCTATTTTATTAATCTCGTAAACAAGTTGTTTAAATATTAATTGCTGATTCAAAAGCAATTCCAATAAACGTCAATCATAATTCAGTTGATCATATATTTTAATCCGTTCATCGAAACTATTCGATATCTAAATGAAAAGTTATTGATTTTTCGCCAGCTTTCCGAAAACATGTATATCATATACCTTTTACCAGTAATATATGTATTTAATTCGTGATTCATTATAAACTGTTTAACAACGAAATTTAGCATACAAACATGTATAAATATATATACTCGAGCACTAGACATGTATACACTATTAATTTATAATAGATAAAATATAAATGCTTACGTATCAATATTGTGATTCAATATTTCAGAAAAGTACGTAGACGCAACAGAGATGATAAATACTAGGTTTGACTTTACGAGCATAACCCTCAAACAATACCCATAACCTCCTTAGTAATAACCCATAATTTCCTTAGCTCTATCTCGCTCGTAAAACCATTTTGAAAGTGACACGCTCATAACCTCGTCGTAGTATTTTATGTATAATACTAATTAATAATATTAATAATAATAAGATTAATAATAATATTAATCTTAATAATACTAATAATAATAATAATAATAATAATAATAATAATAATAATAATAATAATAATAATAATAATATAAATACGGAGTAAAATGAATTTAGAAAAGAAACTGGAACCCAAATCGAGCTTTTATAGCATTTGGCATGAAAAAGTACCCCATGCGAGTGCATGGGATTTTAGTGCAAATCTCATGCACTTGCATGAGCTCATGCACTTGCATGGGTTTTATGCCTATTTCCCATGCGATCGCATGGCCGTCAGATCCAGCTCACATATTTTTTGTTTTCTTGTTTGTCGACATAATTAAATATAATATATATAATTTAAATAATTAATTATATATTATATTAAATTCATGTGCATAGTTGACTTGTAATTTTCGTTCCGATGACTCGTACGTTGTCACTCGACTTATGTCCCGGTTCCGGTTTCTCGAACGCATTTTCGTACGCTTAGTAAACTCGCAATTTACATTTTGTGACTCATACCTTTGTCAAAATATAGCCTTAAATTATCCATAAACTATACCACTCAAAGTATATCTTAATCTTTCGAGTGTTTTGGTCATTTACTTCTATAAATCATTGTCTCGTTATTTATTAATATAATAATATTTATCAAACGTTTCATAACCAAGTTAATATATATTCTCAATATTTATAAACACGTTTTAAAATACATATCGCAAGTTATTCATATAATTAATTCTTAACAATTAATATTCTAATTATTGTATGTGTCCAAATTACGTTATTTAAACAAACACTTTATCATTTATTTCGAATACCGTTAAAAAGGAATAATTTCTCAAATCAGTGTGGTCCTCACAACAGAGACCCGTAACAATATCATAATCATTAAGAGACTTAATAAATATCTTTTAATTCAATCGTTTGGCATTATCTTTTAACTCCGTAGTTAAATATATCAATCAGATAATCAAACCAATAAGTTTAATGCACAGTATCATATACTCAACACTTTGTTACGTTTTCAAGTTATAGTATATGTATCTATTTACATATAATTGTTCGCGAATCGTCAAGAACAACCAAAAGGTATTTGAATAGTTCAAAAATTTTGAGATTCAGTTTTACAGACTTTGCTTATCGTGTCGAAAATGTTAATCATACAAAGATTAAGTTTAAATTTGGTCAGAAATTTCCGGGTCATCACAAAAAGATTTGCAAAATCAAATCTTTATATAAAATAAGATTTACAAAATCAAATCATATTTTATAAATCAAATCAAATCTTATATCTTATATAAAATATGATTTGCAAAATCTAATCAAATCTCTACATATTTAGATTTGTAAGTATATGTATACACATAAAAAAAACTTACTTAATTTATTAAACCATTAACTAATGACTAATAAATTAATTTCCGATTAGAAGGTATATCAAACAATTTTACGATTGGCCTTTGTGTGTGACCAAATAGGATAAATGGACTTTTATTATTTAATTTCATGGGCATATCTTCGGAATATATGTACCACGGTCAAACCATGGTCGAACTGTAGCCAACCCGAGAACATATTTCCAAAATAAAGCATGTTTATTCTTAGGTGATTATTAAGAGCTTCCGCTGTTGCATGCTAATTTATGGACAAGAGTTGGAGTCAGCATGCTTGTATAATATTGTTTAAAAACTGCATTCGAAGACTTAAATTGATGTGTAATATTATTGTAAACCATTATGTAATAATCGTGTGAAAACGCTATATTTTAGATTATCATTATTTGATAATCGTCGTGTTATTTTTAAACCTTCATCGATAAAATAAAGGTTATGGTTTGTTTTAAAATTGAATGCAGTCTTTGAAAAACGTCTCATATAGAGGTCAAAACCTCGCAATGAAATCAATTAATATGGAACGTTTATAAATCGATATGAACGGGACATTTCAGTTGGTATCCGAGCGTTGGTCTTAGAGAATCGGAATTTTTGCATTAGTGTGTCTTACCGAGTTTGTTAGGATGCATTAGTGAGTCTGGACTTCGACCGTGTTTTTCTTCAAAAACGATTGCTTAACATTTTTTGTTGGAAACTATATATTATTAACATGTAAATATTATGTGATAAATTAATCTCTTAACATGTTTGATGTTGTGTGATAGATGTCTACCTCTAGTACAAATCCCACCGACCCACCTAATAATAATGAAGAGTCGAATATATTTTGGGAATATTCACAAATTCCCGAAGAGGAACCGGAAGAGGAGGAATCGGAAGAAGAGGAACCGGAAGAGGAGGAACCGAAAGAGGAGGGACCGAAAGAGGAGGAACCAGAAGAAGAGGTTTCGGAGGAAGAAATATTGATACCTATAGTAAATCGATTAAATAAAAGAAAATCCTCAACCAACGGACCAAAGTTAAAAATGGTCAATGGTGTTTCCGCCAAGGAAGCAAAATATTGGGAAGATTACCAATTTTCAGATGAATCGGATCCCGATGAGGATTCCGATGATGTTATAGAAATTACCTCGACCCAATTTAATAAAGCAAAAGAAAATAATAGGGGAAAAGGTATAAAAATAGAGAAACCTGATTCCAACCCCGATAAACTTTATATGTATCGACAACATCCGTATTTCCTAAAATGTAACAATAACCCGGGAACCTCTAAACCACCAGGTTTTTCTAAACCATTGTGGAAAACAATGGCTCGTATTAGAGGAACACCATATATCCCTAGAAAATTAGGAAAATGAACCAAGTCCGAAGAAGAAGAAACCAGTGATTCAGATTAGAGGGTTGTAATCATGTTGTGTATTATATGTATTGTAGTGTGCTTGTACTTTTATGTTCTATGTAAAAATTGCTTGTATTGTTTGTTAATTATCTTTTACGAATGTAATCCTTGTCTATTTTACAGTATAAAAACAAAATGGACATTAAGGGTAGACAACCGAATATTTTAGAAGACCTACCAGAGGATATGATTGAGGAAATTTTGTCTAGAGTCGGTCAGAATTCATCAGCACATTTAGTTATGGCGAAATTAACTTGTCAAACATTTGAAAGACTTTCCAGAAATGCCTTAGTTTATAAAAGGCTTTCCTTTGATAGATGGGGTATATCACATTGGGGAGACCGTAAGTTACACCGTTTTTTCTTTAAAGCGTTAAATGCGGGGAACTCAAATACAATTTTACGCTACGGGTTAAAAACCTATTTTGACTCAACATATCCCAACATAGGACTTCGAACTTTAGAAAGTCCTGCTAACATACAACATAAAGAAGCATGTTATGCTTACGGGTTAGTGATGTTCACTTCTCACCAAAGTGAGAAAAAGAACATCAGATTTCAACTTTTAAATAAAACCTTTCCACAAGTGACGGATTCAGTAGTTGGGGTGAGAAACAGGGTTTTTAGATTATTACGGGGTTGTTGGACATTACGAAACCCTCGTCCCTTCGATGATGTTACAACATGCTGTCTTGTCAACGGCCACAACGGTTATGTTCCACAAGACCAAGGATGGGAAGTAGTCTTAGTAAAACCAGAATGCATGACTTATTTCTGGACGTATTAATTACGTGTTTTTATTGCCTTTACTGAACGACTTGCGTATTAAATAGGATTATTGTCACAACTGCTTTGTATCAAAGTTTTTATGTGCTATATTTCATGCTATATGTAAAATAGCGGTATTGTAAGTTTGCAAAATATTGTATTTAAGTTTGAATGTGAAATATTATTGTAATCAGTTTTTCATATAGAATTGTAGTAGTTGAATTGTATATTAGCTACTAAGTATGAACTTAACGGGTAGGTACTACCCGAATTAAAACTATAAAACGCTAATATGAAGAAAAAGCTTTTATAAATAAGTTCATATTATGCTACGAAATTCTATTGACTAATCTTAATATTCTATATGATTAACTTAATTCTATTGGCTATTTTTGAAGGAAATGGCACCGACTACTCGTCAAAACTTGAACATGAGCGAGGAAGACTTCCGTGTTTTCCTTGCAGCGAACATAGCTGTGGTGCAAGCCGCAATGCAAAATAACAACAATAACTTTGGTTCTAACAGTGGAACAAATTCCACAAGAACTCGTGTAGGATGCTCCTACAAAGAATTCACTGCCTGCAAACCTTTAGAATTCGATGGAACCGAGGGTCCAATCGGATTGAAACGGTGGACCGAAAAGGTTGAATCGGTGTTTGCCATAAGTAAATGTACCGAAAAAGACAAAGTAAAGTACGCTACGCATACCTTCACAGGTACTGCGTTAACATGGTGGAAAACCTATCTCGAGCAGGTGGGACAAGATGCTGCTTACGCACTACCGTGGTCAGCATTCAAGCACTTGATGAACGAGCAGTATCGTCCCAGAAACGAGTTCAATAAGCTTAAGGTAGAGCTTAGAGGATTATGAACGCAAGGTTTCGACATCACCATGTACGAACGATGATTCACAGAGTTGAGCCTATTGTGTCCAAGAGCTTTTGAAGATGAAGAGGAGAAGATTGACGCATTTATAAAAGGGTTACCAGAAAGGATTCAAGAAGATGTGAGTTCACACGAGCCCACCTCTATACAAAAGGCAAGTCGAATGGCTCACAAACTCATAAATCAGTTTGAGGGAAGGATTAAAGAACAGGCGGCCGAAGAGGCCAACACGAAATAAGTCAAGAGAAAGTGGGAGGAAATCAGTGACAAGAGTTACCAATACAACAACAACAACAATCACAACCACAATCTCAACAACTATCCCAACAACCGCAACATCAATCGCAACAACAACAATCGCAATCCCAACAACAACTATAACAAGCATCTCAACAACAATAACTTCACCAAACGTCCCAACAACAATAACAACCACATCAATCCCAATAGCAATCTCAATAACAACAATGACAACAACAATCAGAAAATTCCATGCTATAGGTGTGAAGGATATCATCCGGGTAAATTTTGTGAAGTAGTATGTATCAAATGTAATAGGAAGGGTCATGCTGCAGCGAAATGTGAAGTATTCAGACCAGTGACTAAAAGAACAAATACTGCCCACATTATTTGTTTCGGATGCGGAATGAAGGGCCACTACAAAACTATGTGCCCAAACCAGGGAAATAATAATGGACAAAGCCGTGGGAGAGTTTTTAACATTAATGCGAAAGAAGCGCAGGAAGACCCGGAGCTTGTTACGGGTACGTTTCTTATCGATGAAAAACCTGCTTATGTTTTATTTGATTCGGGTGCGGATAGAAGCTATATGAGTAGAGATTTTTGTGCTAAATTAAGTGGTCCATTGACGTCTATGAATAATAAATTTTTACTCAAATTAGCAAACGGTAAATTAATTTCGGCATATAAAATATGTCGGAATCGAGAAATTAAACTGGTTAGCGCAACGTTTAAGATTGATTTGATACCAGTAGAGTTAGGGAGTTTTGATGTGATAATTCGCATGGACTGGTTGAAAAAGGAGAGAGCAGAGATTGTATATTACAAAAATGCAATTCGCATTGTACGAGAAGAAGGAAAACCCTTAATGGTGTACGGAGAAAAGTGCAACGTGAAGCTAAACTTTATTAGTAACTTGAAGGCGCAAAAGCTAATAAGAAAAGGTTGCTATGTTGTGCTAGTACATGTCGAGAAAGTACAAACCGAAGAAAAGAACATCAATGATGTTCCCGTTGCAAAAGAATTTCCCAATGTATTTCCGAAAGAATTACCGGGACTATCTCCACACCGATCTGTTGAATTTCAAATAGATCTTGTACCAGGAGCTGCACCAATAGCTCGTGCTCCATACTGACTCGCACCCAGCGAAATGAAGGAACACCAAATCCAACTACAAGAAATTTTAGAACGTGGTTTCATACGACCAAGTACATCACCATGGGGTGCTCCTGTTTTGTTTGTCAAGAAGAAAGATGGTACATTCAGGTTGTGTATCGACTACTGAGAGTTGAACAAACTTACCATCAAGAACCGTTACCCACTACCGAGAATCGACGACTTATTTGATCAATTACAAGGTTCGTCAGTTTATTCGAAGATTGATTTACGTTCCGGATATCATCAAATGCGGGTGAAGGAGGATGATATTCCGAAGACTGCTTTCAGAACGCGTTACGATCATTACGAGTTTATGGTTATGCCGTTTGGGTTGACTAACGCACCAGCTGTGTTCATGGACCTCATGAACCGAGTGTGTGGACCATACCTTGACAAGTTTGTCATTGTTTTCATCGATGACATACTTATTTACTCAAAGAATGATCAAGAGCACGAAGAACATTTGAGAAAAGTGCTAGAGTTGTTGAGGAAAGAAAAATTGTACGCTAAATTTTCAAAGTGTGCATTTTAGTTGGAAGAAGTTCAATTCCTCGGTCACATAGTGAACAAAGAAGGTATTCAGGTGGATCCGGCGAAGATTGAAACTGTTGAAAAATGGGAAACCCCGAAAACTATGAAACATATACGCCAATTTTTAGGATTGGCTGGTTACTACAGAAGATTCATCCAAGAGTTTTCCAAAATAGCAAAACCCTTGACTGCATTAACGCATAAAGGGAAGAAATTTGAATGGAAGGATGAGCAGGAGAAAGCATTTCAATTGTTGAAGAAAAAGTTAACTACGACACCTATATTGTCATTGCCTGAAGGGAATGATGATTTTGTGATATATTGTGACGCCTCAAAGCAAGGTTTCGGTTGTGTATTAATGCAACGAACGAAGGTAATTGCTTATGCGTCTAGACAATTGAAGATTCACGAGCAAAATTATACGACGCATGATTTGGAATTAGGCGCGGTTGTTTTTGCATTAAAGACTTGGAGGCACTACTTATATGGGGTCAAAAGTATTATATATACCGATCACAAAAGTCTCCAACACATATTTAATCAGAAACAACTAAACATGAGACAGTGTAGGTGGATTGAGTTATTAAATGATTACGATTTCGATATTCGTTACCATCCGGGGAAGGCAAATGTGGTAGTCGATGCCTTGAGCAGAAAGGACAGAGAACCTATTCGAGTAAAAGTTATGAATATAATGATTCACAATAACCTTACTACTCAAATAAAGGAGGCGTAATAAGGAATTTTAAAAGAAGGAAATTTAAAGAATGAAATACCCAAAGGATCGGAGAAGCATCTTAATATACGAGAAGATGGAACCCGGTATAGGGCTGAAAGGATTTGGGTACCAAAATTTAGAGATATGAGAGAAATGGTACTTAGAGAAGCTAATAAAACCAGATACTCAATACATCCTAGAACGGGGAAGATGTACAAGGATCTCAAGAAATATTTTTGGTGGCCGGGTATGAAAGCAGATGTTGCTAAATACGTAGGAGAATGTTTGACGTATTCTAAGGTCAAAGCTGAGCATCAGAAACCATCAGGTCTACTTCAACAACCCGAAATCCCGGAATGGAAATGGGAAAACATTACCATGGATTTCATCACTAAATTGCCAAGGACTGCAAGTGGTTTTGATACTATTTGGGTAATAGTTGATCGTCTCACCAAATCAGCACACTTCCTGCCGATAAGAGAAGATGACAAGATGGAGAAGTTAGCACGACTGTATTTGATGGAAGTCGTCTCCAGACATGGAATACCAATCTCTATTATCTCTGATAGGGTGGCAGATTTATTTCAAAATTCTAGCGGACATTACAGCAAGCATTAGGAACTCGTTTAGACATGAGTACTGCCTATCATCCACAAACTGATGGGCAGAGCGAAAGGATGATACAAACGCTTGAAGACATGCTACGAGCATGTGTTATTGATTTCGGAAACAGTTAGGATCGACATCTACCGTTAGCAGAATTTTCCTACAACAACAGCTACCATTTAAGCATTGAGATGGCACCGTTTGAAGCAATTTATGGTAGAAAGTGCAGGTCTCTGATTTGTTGGAGTGAAGTGGGGGATAGACAGATTACGGGTCCGGAGATAATACAAGAAACTATCGAGAAGATCATCAAAATTCAACAACGGTTGAAAATCGCCCAAAGTCGACAAAAGAGCTACGCTGACATTAAAAGAAAATATATAGAATTTGAATTTGGAGAGATGGTCATACTTAAAGTTGCACCTTAGAAAAGCGTTGTTCGATTTGGTAAACGAGGGAAATTAAATCCAAGGTATATTGGACCATTCAAGATTATTGATCGTGTCGGACCAGTAGCTTACCGACTTGAGTTACCTCAACAACTCGTGGCTGTACATAACACTTTCCACGTCTCGAATTTGAAGAAATGTTTTACTAAAGAAGATCTCGCTATTCCGTTAGACGAAATCCAAATCAACGAAAAACTTCAATTCATCGAAGAACCCGTCGAAATAATGGATCGTGAGGTTAAAAGACTTAAGCAAAACAAGATACCAATTGTTAAGATTTGATGGAATGCTCGTAGAGGACCCGAGTTCACCTGGAAACAAGAAGATCAGATGAAGAAGAAATACCCGTACTTATTTCCAGAAGATACGTCAACACCTCGAACTGCTTAAAATTTCGGGACAAAATTTATTTAATAGGTAGGTACTGTAGTGACCCGAACTTTTCCATGTTTATATATATTAAATGAAATTGATATTTATATGATTAAGTGTTTCCAACATGTTAAGCAATCAAACTTGTTAAGACTTGATTAATTGAAATAGGTTTCATTTAGACAATTGACCACCCAAGTTGACCGGTGATTCACGAACGTTAAAACTTGTAAAAACTATATGATGACATATATATGGATATATATATATATATATATATATATAGTTAACATGATATTATGATAAGTGAGTATCTCATTAGGTATGTTAACAATGAGTGATATACATAAAAATGAGTTTATTGAATTAAGAAACTCGAAACGATATATATAACGATTATCGTTATAACAACGTCTTACTAAATACATATGAATCATATTAAGATATTGTTACACTATATATAAACATGTTAAATGATAAGTAAACATATCATTAAGTATAATAACAATGAACTACTTATGTAAAAATAAGACTACTAACTTAAGGATTTCGAAACTAGACATATATGTAACGATTATCGTTGTAACGACATTTAACTGTATATATATATCATATTAAGATATATTAATACATCATTATATCAAGATAATGTAATAATTTAACATCTCATTAGATATAATAAACAATGTGTTAACAACATTTAACAAGATCGTTAACTTAAAGGTTTCAAAACAACATTTACATGTAACGACTAACGATGACTTAACGACTCAGTTAAAATGTATATACATGTAGTGTTTTATTATGTATTCATACACTTTTGAAAGACTTCAAGACACATATCCAAGTACTTCTACTTAACAAAAATGCTTACGATTACATCCTCATTCATTTTCATCAACAATTCTACTCGTATGCACTCGTATTTGTACTTGTACAATACACAGCTTCTAAATGTATTTACTATTGGTATATACACTCCAATGATTAGCTCTTAGTAGCCCATGTGAGTCACCTAACCATGTGGGAACCATAATTTAACATCTAGCATGACTTATGAGCAAGGAAACAAAAACAAGAACTCCTTTTAACCCCACTCACCTTCACCACTCACCACCTACTCCATTTCACTTCCAATTTTCTTCTCAATTCTCTCTCAAAGCACACACACTCTTCCATGAACGTATAAGTTACTATTTTTCCAGCAAAAAAACATCAAATACAAGCTTTGGTTATTACCTATAATCATCATAAAAATAATTACTCAAGAACACATCAAGAACACTTCCAAGTTTACAAGTTTACTTCCAAGTTTCCTAATCCATTCCAAGCAATCATCTAAGATCAAGAAACCTTTGTTATTTACAGTAGGTTATATTTCTAAATCAAGGTAATATTCATATTCAAGCTTTGATTCAATTTCTATAACTATAACTATCTTAATTCGAGTAATAAACTTACTTGAACTTGTTTTTGTGTCATGATTCTATTTCAAGAACTTCCAAGCCATCAAAGATCCTTTGAAGCTCAAGTTATTTTTTCATCATTTCCAGTAGGTTTACCTACTAAACTTGAGGTAGTAATGATGTTCATAACATCATTCGATTCATATATGTATAACTATCTTATTCGAAGATTTGAACATGTAGTCACTAGAACATAGTTTAGTTAATTCTAAACTTGTTCGCAAACAAAAGTTAATCCTTCTAACTTGACTTTTAAAAGCAACTAAACACATATTCTATATCTATATGATATGCTAACTTAATGATTTAAAACCTGAAAACACGAAAAACACCGTAAAACTGGATATACGCCGTCGTAGTAACACCGCGGGCTGTTTTGGGTTAGTTAATTAAAAACTATGATAAACTTTGATTTAAAAGTTGTTCTTCTGGAAAAATGATTTTTCTTATGAACATGATACTATATTCAAAAATCATGTTTAAACTCAAAGTGGAAGTATGTTTTCCAAAATGGTCATCTAGACGTCATTCTTTCGACTGAAATGACTACCTTTACAAAATTGACTTGTAACATGTATTTCCGTCTATAAACTTATACTTTTTCTGTTTAGATTCATAAACTTAAGTTCAATATGAAACCATAGCAACTTGAATCACTCAAAACGGATTTAAAACGAAGAAGTTATGGGTAAAACAAAATTGGATATTTTTACTAGTTTTAGCTACGTGAAAATTGGTAACAAATCTATATTAATCATATGCTAGCTAACTTATATTGTATCATACATGTATTCTAATATATTATGTAATCTTGGGATACCATAGACACGTATGCAAATGTTTTGACATATCATATCGACCTATGTATATATATTATTTGGAACAACCATAGACACTCTATATGCAGTAATGATTGAGTTATCTATACAGGGTTGAGGTTGATTCCAAAAATATATATACTTTGAGTTGTGATCTAGCCTGAGACGTGCATACACTGGGTCGTGGATTGATTCAAGATAATATATCAATTTATTTTTTCTATACATCTAACTGTGGACAACTAGTTGTAGGTTACTAACGAGGACAGCTGACTTAATAAACTTAAAACATTAAAACGTATTAAAAATGTTATAAATATATTTTGAACATACTTTAATATATATGTACATATTTGTTATAGGTTCGTGAATCGACCAGTGGCCAAGTCTTACTTCCCGACGAAGTAAAAATATGTGAAAGTGAGTTATAGTCCCACTTTTAAAAATCTATTATTTTTGGGATGAGAATACATGCAATTTTATAAATGTTTTACAAAATAGACACAAGTGATCAAAATTACATTCTATGTTGAATTATCGAACCGAATATGCCTCATTTTAGCTTGGTAGCCTAAGAATTGGTGTTTATTATAATTGCCACCAATTGACGCGAATCCTAAAGATAGATCTATTTGGACCAACAAGCCTCATCCGAGTTACGGATGCTTTAGTACTTCGATTTATCATGTTCGATGTGAGTCCCGGAATGATGGGGACATTCTATATGCATCATGTTAAGGTCGGTTACCAGGTGTTCAAACATATGAATGATTTTATGCAGATTGCATGTTGTTTATGAGAAATGGAAATATGAAATCTTGTGATCTATTATTACGATTTGATAAATATATAGGTTAAACCTATAACTCACCAACATTTTTGTTGACGTTTAAAGCATGTTTATTCTCAGGTGATTATTAAGAGCTTTCGCTGTTGCATGCTAATTTATGTACAAGAGTTGGAGTCAGCATGCTTGTATAATATTGTTTAAAAACTGCATTCGAAGACTTAAATTGATGTGTAATATTATTGTATACCATTATGTAATAATCGTGTGAAAATGCTATATTTTAGATTATCATTATTTGATAATCGTCGTATTATTTTTAAACCTTTATCGATAAAATAAAGGTTATGGTTTGTTTTAAAATCGAATGCAATCTTTGAAAAATGTCTCATATAGAGGTCAAAACCTCGCAACGAAATCAATTATTATGGAACGTTTATAAATCGATATGAACGGGACATTTCACTTTACAATGATTGTCTTGTATCTCTGGTTAAGTTAATTATTTTTCATATTGAAAATGTCTTACGATATAGATAAAACCTTTTGACAAGTTATAAATAATAACGGTCCGTGATTTAATTGAATATAAATATATAAATAACTTGTAACGTGTATTTAAAACATATTTATGAATATTGAATATATATATATATATATGATTTCAAATTAGTTAAGTAAATGATAGTAAAAATTGTTTATTGATTCGACTGATAATTAAATATATTAATTAGAACGTTTGAGAAATCAAAATAAACAATTGCGCATAAAGGAATTTTATCAATTTATGCTTTAAAGGGTAAACGTGACGTGTTATAATAAACGATTTTAAATAAACTTTGATATATAATTAATTTTGAAAAACTAAATATTATTAAATAAATATTTCTAATATATATAAACTTATATTTCTAAATGAATATATATATATATATATATATATATATATATATATATATATATTCCAAATAATAACATATAACTTCTATATAAAATGTTTTGATTCAAAATAATACTATCGTATATATATATATATATATACATATATATATATATATACATATATATATATACATATATATATATATACATATATATATATACATATATATATATACATATATATATATACATATATATATATATATATACATATATATATATATACATATATATATATATATATATATATATATATATATATATATATAGTGAAAAGATGATTTAAAGAAGCAAGTGATCAAAACACTCAAATGAATAAGTTACACTTTGAGTGGGATAGTTTTTCATTGATTTAAGTCTAATTAATGATAATGGTACACGTCGCGTAATGTAAAGTGCTAGTTTTCTAAGCGTACGAAAATGAGTTCGAAAAACCGAAACCAGGACATGAGTCGAGTGACAACGTACAAGTCAATGGAACCAATTTTACAAGTTTACTATATATGTAAATATAATATAATATTTAAATAATTATTAAGATTAAATATATTATATAAATAAAAACGTGTGTCAGCAGGAAAAGTTAAACATTGTGACCAGTCCAGACTGGCCATGCGATCGCATGGCCAAACCAAATGAAACTCATGCAATCGCATGACTCATGAATTCAGGAAACATCTATAAATTTGGTCAAGTTCGTTTCAGTTTACACACACATATCACTCTTTCTCTCTCGATAAATATATTTATATTATTAATATTATTAATATGAATATTAAATATTAATATTATTAATATTATTAATATTATTATTATTATTATTATTATTATTATTATTATTATTATTATTATTATTATTATTATTATTATTATAAAACATATTAATATTATTAATATTATTATTATTATTAGTATTAGTATTATTATTTATACATAAAATACTACGACGAGGTTCTGCTCGCATGTTTTCAAAATGGGTTTCGAGAGGGATAGAGCTAAGGAAATTATGGGTTATAACTATGGAGGTTATGGGTATCGTTCGTAAGGTCAAACCTAGTGTTTATCATCTCCTTTGCGTCTACATACTTTCCTGCAATATTGAATCACAATATCGATACGTGAGCATTCATATCTTATCTTTTATATATTAATAGTATATCCCTGACTAGTGCTTGAGTATATATATAATCATGCATGCTTGTATGTTTAATTTCGTCGTTAAATAGTTTATGATAAATCACGAATTTAATACTTATGCTACTGAGATAAGGTATATGATATGCATGTCGTTGAAAAGCTGGCAAAAAAAATTAATAACTTTTCATTTAGAAATCGTGTGGTTTTAATGAACGAATTAAAAGATATGGTCAACTGAATTATGATTGACGTCAATTGAAATTGTTTTGAAATCTACAATTAATATTTAAACAACTTGTTTATAAGATTAATAAATTGGATTTTTGAATACTACTAGTCGAGTAAATGAATTCTTATATAAAACACGTCTCGTTTTGTTAAACAATTGTCAAAGTTGACTTTTTGAGATGACTTTTGTTAACTTTTACATATTGGTCTCGAGCATTAGGATTGTGATACACTATGACCAGACTTAGCTTGTTAGACCTGTAATGACCAACATACGTTCTCTAGGTTGAGATCTACAGTTATTTTGCATTCCGAGTTTTGGTCACATTTCGGTGAATGACCTTATGTGCTGCTAAGGTGAGTTTCATATGCTCCTTTTTAATTGCTTTTGCAATCTATATTTTTGGGCTGAGAATACATGCACTTTATTTTAAACACAATGGATACAAGTACATACTTAAATTCTACACTGAGTTTGAACCGAAAATCCCTTAGCTTTGGTAACTAGTAGCTGCCGGTTATAAGAACTGGTGGGCGCGAATAGTTGTATATGGATCTATAGGGCTTGACATCCCCGTCTATTCCAGGTATAGAAACCCTAGTCTGAACTATAAAATAGACGTATGCTATTTGATTTTAGTACACGTTGGTTTACGTGTATTGTACATGTTGGTTGCACGTATGTTAAAACATGGGTACTTATTATATATACGTTAAAGTTTAGTTACCAGGGTGATCAATCTTGTAGAATATTTTGATAAACGTTTCTGGATGAAACAACTGAAATCTTGTGTTCCACCTTTATATACGGATTATGCGCAACATTAAAACTATGAACTCACCAACCTTTATGTTGACACTTGAAAGCATGTTTATTCTCAGGTTCCTAGAAGTCTTCCGTTGTTTGCTTATATGTGATACAAGTTATGTGCATGGAGTCATATATGTTGGTTTAGTGTGCACCTCATAACACAAATCTATACTACCGCTTATATACAAGCCTACGCGGTCACACACTTTAGCATTTAGACACCATCTATTATATATTGTTGATATATAATTATAACCTATAGTTTGAGAAATCATAATTTAGTTAAATATGATTTAATTGAATTAAATAATAAATGTTTTTGTTTTTATATTTTAGTTTTAATTAATATAAAAATATAAATATAATTAAAATCTTGATTTGTTTTGACAAATCAAATGTCGACCAATGTATAAACGTGTTTTGCAAGTTGGTAATTTTAGGATGTGTATCAAATCAAATTATATATTATCTTAAAATATATAAAGACCATATGATCTACAAGTTTGGGCACGAGAGGTGTAACAAAAAAGGGTTTTTTGGTCTTAGCCGTAGAAAAACAAGAAGAAATATGAGTCTTCACTTTGTGATTTTCGATGGCAAAATAAAGAGTGTGTCTTTCTTATATTTGACCCACTAACCACTACCAAAGATCAGATTGTTATTCGATTCTTAATTTTATTGTTGGTCGACAAGAGGCAAATGAACAAAAGAGTTTTGTTTTATTTGTTGAATTTCTCAAAATCTATGAAGTAATGAAGAGTTATTGTTTTGGGTTATACGGACTAGCATCTGGTTGGTGTTGTTTGACGTGCTGTGTGGATACCTGTAGAGGTGTTCTACTTTAGACACTCGTTTCTCCTATACGTGGACATCTCTCGCGAAAGGTATATCTAATCTCCACTTTGTGAATTTTTTTATTTGACAATTATTATTGGTGTAATTGGATCTTGTGAAAACCGTTAATCGTGTGAATGTTTAATTGAAAGTTTATAATAAAATAAATGTTGTTTATTTTAATGTTAATAAAAATAAAAATTGTTTATTAATGAATGAAAATATTATTTTATCGTTCTGCTGCGTTTATAAAATTTAAAAGTACATACGATTTTCCATCAGTGGTAGTGGTAATCAGAGCCGCTTTTACACCATTTTAATTGTCGTGTGATTATTCTTTAGATTTAGCTTTATGGTGTATTGGTGAAAGTCAAAACCTTTTTGGTTTTTAAAGTCAACTCTGGTGATTTAGACTTAACCTCATGACACACAAATATGATTGAAAGAATATCACTATTTTAAATTGTAGATTTAATTGTTATGGCTTGAATAATTGTTATAATTGTTGAATGTTTTATTCCATAGTTATACACATGCATTGTAACCATGGACAAGCCATATTTTGGTTTTAATAATGTAGTTATTAAAAATGTGATTGCATACATAGCTCATAATGCCCCGACCTATGTGTTTGATTTTCTGTATTTGTTGTGATTGTTGGTCATAGCAATTTTAAGCCATGTTGGTTATTGATTTATTGAGAGGCCATGAAGCCAAGTTGTATTGTATTTATTTTCGATTTCATAGTTTTGTAATTTAGTTTATTTTAAATTGTAAAAGTATTAGATTAGTTGTATTTTTCAATTTTAAATAAATGTAAAAATATGAAGATTAAAGATTGAAGATAAAGATACGACACGAGGTTTTGGCTTAGAATATGGCGAATGGATCAAGTTAACAATGATGGCATTCGACACAAGCTTTACTTAGTTCTTGAATCAAGTGGGAGCAATGATATTGTCCTTAGTTTGACCTCTTGATCCCATGTCGGCTCATGGAATCAAGCATAGGATTTTGGGCTAGGCTATGTATGTGTGTGATGCATGATTGTGTTTTATATTCGCATTTATATATATAATTATTGATTATAGTATATGCTAAATATTTTTGATGGAAACATTAAATAAAATACGTAATGAGTTTAAAGATTAAAATTGTTGATTTTAAAAGTTAAACTCTAACGAGTTTAAAATTGATGATTTTAAAACGAAAATATTATATATGGGCGACATCTTTTAAAATTGTTTTAAAACGATACACATTTGTGTATTTGTTATTTTTATATCCTATAAATTAAATAATAAATTAAACGCACAAACATAATTGACATATATAATTGGTTAAATTATTTTTTAACTAATAGTGTAGCGAATCTTGTGTGCATGCATTATTCGTTGACACAAACTTTTTCTAAAATACCCGTCAAATTTAAGTCATGCCATCCAATGAGCTTGCAAACACTCCTCGTTATTTTTCTGATCTAGTGAGACTAGGCTGAATTATAGCCACGAGGTGAATTTTTCGATCTAGTGAGACTAGTGTGAATTTCCACTGTTTCCAAATTGGACGACTTAATCGTATTCAAGGTGAGACCTGAGTTCGAGGCAAGGATGAGACAAACATGCCAGTAGATAATAGTGGTTTGTTGGACTACATATATCTCTAGGTCTCATAAAGATCTAAGAGTTGCACTTGTAATGCAATTGGTACCCGCTACCTACCAATAGACTCCATAACTGCTAGCTGATCAACAGATGTGGCTATGGAACCTCTATGTAGATCTTAGGCTTTCATAAATTAATTGTTTTTAAAAATTATAAAAATTTGGGTAGTTAATTTATTAAAGCTCAATATCGAAAATACTAATTTGAATCTTATATTTGTTGTAGACGTCAACTAATCAAAACGTAAACCAAAACACACTTCCTTCTTTGTTGAAGAAGGATACACTCAATGTTCAACTTCTTAGACTAACACTTCAACCTAAGAACTGTTCTCAAGCATAAATGGAAGTTGAACAAAATTAGAACCCTTATCCGGTCCTCCTGTTTGCGCAGCTCCTGCTGCTCAGCAAAATGCTTATCGAAAGTTGTTCGATGATTAGGAGAAGTAGGATTAAAGGGTGAAAAAAGAATAAGCCGGATACTTTGTGGAAGGAAATGATAAATCATTTGCCAGGGAAATTATTCCACCTTCCAACAAGGAAAGCCCAACAAAAGATGCCGAATGTTTTCATTGTGGAAAGGTTGGCAATTGGAGAAGGAAGTTGTCCTATCTACCAATTTGAGCTGAGAAAAGACAATGCTGGTAAGACTAGAAAACTCAGGTATATTTCATATACAGTTATATACTTTTTCTAGTTATTCCTGGATCTTTGTTAACCGGTTGTGGCCTTCACACCTGTAACAATATGAAAGGAATGAGAAGAAGTAATAGACTGAAGAAAGGCACACTAGATTTGCGAGTGGGCAATGTGAATCAAGCTTCGGTTGAAGCCATTGGTCATTATGAGCTTACTCTTGCAAGTGGTCTTATTGTTTTGTTGGAACAATGTTATAATGCTCTTAGTATTATGAGCAATATAGTTTGAAAGATGTTGGTTTTGAACTTGCATTTACGCTTTTGATATTTCAATTTCTAAGGATAATATATATTTTTTATCTTAATGCATATCCAAGTGATGGTATTTTTGAAATTGATATGCATGGTATGATTTCAAATGAGAATTCTATGTATACCTGTACCGTCAAGCGATTCAAGTAATGCTTGAATAAGACCTATCCATGACATTGTCATCTTGGTCATATAAACAACGCATTTCAAAACTCCATTCTTATGGACTTTTGAAATCAAATGGCTTTGATTCATTTAATGTATGTGAGTAATGTTTATGTGAAAGGATGACAAAGGTTCATTTATCCGATTTAGGTGAAAGAGCTACATATCTTTTAGGACTAATACATAATGATGTATGTGGCCCTTTAGAACAATGTCTAGAAATAGTAAGTCTTACTTCGTTACAATAACTGATGGTTATATTAGATATGGTTATGTTTTACTTGCTGAAACATAAACATGAACTTTTTGAAAGGTTCAAATTCTTACACAATGAAGTAACGAATCAGCTTGAAAAGACCATTAAATCACTTCCCTCTGTTAGAGAAGGTGAGTATATGAGTCAAGAGTTTTTAGACTACTGAAGAATCGTGTGATTGTCTCACAATTCACTCCACCTTACACACCACTAATCAATGGTGAGTCTGAACGGAGGAATCGAACTTTACTAGATATGGTTTGATCTATGATGAGTCTGACTACTCTACCGCCGTCTTTTTGGGGTTATGCATTAGACTCTGCTGCAGGCATACTGTATATGGTTCCATCCAAGAAGGTAGAAAAGACACCATATGAAATATGGCATGGGAAGATTCCCAAGTTGTCTTGTCTGAAAGTCTGGATTGTGAAGTGTATGTGAAACATGGCACTTTAAACAAAACCCAGAAGTATCAATGTCACTTTTGTGATACCCAAAGGAAATAATGGGTTACTACTTTTACTACCAAGCTGAAAACAACGTATTTTCTACTCGGTCTGCTGAGTTCTTTTAAAGAGATCTTCTCTTACAAGAATTTAGTGGGAGTAAAGTAGATCTTGAAGAAATTCAAGAGACACAAAGTAACATACCTTCTATAAACACTAGCTATCCACACGTTAAAGCTGAACACACTGTTGGTGAGCCAGAACGTGTTGCACCTGCACGTCATAGATCTAGTAGAACTCTACATAGACGTGAGGTATTATCTTCTGATTAATTCAGATGAACCTCATATAGAGGATTATGATGAACCCTTTAGCTATCGTGAAGGGTCATATCAGATTATGAGAATCTGCCAAATGACGAGATACTATGAATGCAAGGATACAGTCCATTAAAGATAATAAAGTATGGGACTTGATTAATTTCTACCCAATTATAACACATTAGGGTGTAAATGAGTCTTCAAAGTAAAGACTGGCATGGACGGAAATGTTAACACTTTTAAAGCTCTATTCGTGGAAAAAGGTTATGATGAAACTTATTTCACTAATCACGAGCTTTATAAATTAGAATACTTATTGCCATTGAGGCTTTTCATGATTATGAAATATGGTAAATGAATGTCAAAAACGCTTTCCTAAATGGTGACCTAAGAGAGGACGTATATATGGTTTGGCCAGAAAGGTTTGTGAATCCTAAGCATCCTAATAAAGTATGCAAGCTTCTAAAATCTATTTATGGATTAAAGCAAGCATTCATGAGCTAGAATCTTAAGTTTGATGAGAATATCAAAGAGTTTACTTTTTCTCAAAACCAAGATGAGCTCTGTTTACATTAAATCTAGTGGGAGCAAAGTAGTCTTCTTAATCTTATATGTTGATGACATACTGCTTATTGAGAATAACATTTAAACTTGCGAGATGTCAAGTCTTAGCTTGAAAAATGTTTTTCCATAAAGGATCTTGGAGAAGCTACTTATATACTTGGAACCATGATCTATAGAAATAGATTAAAATGGCTTATTGGTTTGAATTAATGTACATATCCTATCTTGCAAGGATTTAGCATGCATTACTCCAACCTTGGAGCATTGCCTGTGCAAAAGGGCATATCCTTGAGCAAGTCTCATAGTCTTATTACACATGATGAGATAAGACGAATGAAATGTATCCCATATGCTTTGGTTATAGGATCCATTATGTATGTCATGTTATGTACTAAAATGATGTCTCGTTATTTTTGAGTTTGACGAGTCGTTATCAACAAAATCTAGGTTAAGAATATTAGATTGTTGTTAAGAATATTCTTAAGTATTTGCATAGTACTAAAGATATCTTCTTGGTTTACGGTGGTTTGGAAGAAGAGTTGACTATTACGTTTTATACTGATGCTAGTTTTCAAACTGATCAAGATGATTCTCGATCCAGTCACATTGTTTCTTTGTCATGATGGGCAAGACAGTTGATTGGAAGAGCTCTAAGAAGAGCATGGTTGAAAAATCTAAAGCAAAACAGAATACATTGTTGCCTGAGAAGCTGCTCAGGAAGCTGTTGGGATAAGGAAGTTTGTTTCGGAACTCAGAGTAGTACCTAACATTTAATCTTCTATAAAAGGTGTATTGTGATAGTTCGAGTGTTATATACTTCCGAAATAATCACATGTACATAAAAGTATCCGACACATTCTTTGAAAGTTTGACTACATTCGTGAAGTCGCGAGGAATGAAATAAGTATTCTCAAGGTTCATACAGATGATATCGTGGCTGAAACGTTCACGAAGCCCTTGATGCACAACAAGCGTGATGATCATGCTAGTAATATTGGACTTCGTTATGCTACTGATCTTATTTATCTGTAATTTAGTATTTGGATATTTCTGGAACATTAAGCATTTTTATCTTAATGAACTGAGATACTAGGTATGGTCGTTTTCATTTATATTACTGTATTCTATATTAGCATGTTTAATCCATGAATAATTGTTGATTATTCTGAATCTCCATATTCGGTCATGTTATGGGAATAACATGAATTAAGATCATTATGAGTGTTGGTTTTATTCACTGATGATGAATAGTTAACTTGTTGAGGCCAAAATTCATATGTATTCATTGATGATGAATATTGGAATGACCCAATCATGAGAGGTCACTACATGGATCATCGTCAATAGTAAATCTCATAATGGTTATGTCTTTGTGTCCTTAGACCTGAGATGTATATGTTGGTTTTTGATTGTATGACATATTATACTTTGATATGGTTAAACTGAAATGTCCCGTTCTTATTGATTACAAACGTTCTATATTAATTGATTTCGTTGCGAGGTTTTGACCTCTATATGAGACGTTTTTCAAAGACTGCATTCATTTTAAAACAAACCATAACCTTTATTTCATCAATAAAGGTTTAAAAAGCTTTACATAGATTATCAAATAATGATAATCTAAAATATCATGTTTACACACGACCATTACATAATGGTTTACAATACAAATATGTTACAACAAAATAAGTTTCTTGAATGCAGTTTTTACACAATATCATACAAGCATGGACTCCAAATCTCGTCCTTATTTAAGTATGCGACAGCGGAAGCTCTTAATAATCACCTGAGAATAAACATGCTTAAAACGTCAACAAAAATGTTGGTGAGTTATAGGTTTAACCTATATATATCAAATCATAATAATAGACCACAAGATTTCATATTTCAATACACATCCCATACATAGAGATAAAAATCATTCATATGGTGAACACCTGGTAACCGACATTAACAAGATGCATATATAAGAATATCCCCATCATTCCGGGACACCCTTCGGATATGATATAAATTTGGAAGTACTAAAGCATCCGGTACTTTGGATGGGGTTTGTTAGGCCGAATAGATCTATCTTTAGGATTCGCGTCAATTAGGGTGTCTGTTCCCTAATTCTTAGATTACCAGACTTAATAAAAAGGGGCATATTCGATTTCGATAATTCAACCATAGAATGTAGTTTCACGTACTTGTGTCTATTTTGTAAATCATTTATAAAACCGGCATGTATTCTCATCCTAAAAATATTAGATTTTAAAAGTGGGACTATAACTCACTTTCACAGATTTTTACTTCGTCGGGAAGTAAGACTTGTTCACTGGTTGATTCACGAACCTATAACAATATATACATATATATCAAAGTATGTTCAAAATATATTTACAACACTTTTAATATATTTTGATGTTTTAAGTTTATTAAGTCAGCTGTCCTCGTTAGTAACCTACAACTAGTTGTCCACAGTTAGATGTACAGAAATAAATCGATAAATATTATCTTGAATCAATCCACAACCCAGTGTATACGTATCTCAGTATTGATCACAACTCAAACTATATATATTTTGGAATCAACCTCAACCCTGTATAGCTAACTCCAACATTCACATATAGAGTGTCTATGGTTGTTCCGAAATATATATAGATGTGTCGACATGATAGGTCAAAATATTGTATACGTGTCTATGGTATCTCAAGATTACATAATATACAATACAAGTTGATTAAGTTATGGTTGGAATAGATTTGTTACCAATTTTCACGTAGCTAAAATGAGAAAAATTATCCAATCTTTTTTTACCCATAACTTCTTCATTTTAAATCCGTTTTGAGTGAATCAAATTGCTATGGTTTCATATTGAACTCTATTTTATGAATCTAAATAGAAAAAGTATAGGTTTATCATCGGAAAAATAAGTTACAAGTCGTTTTTGTAAAGGTAGTCATTTCAGTCGAAAGAACGACGTCTAGATGACCATTTTAGAAAACATACTTCCACTTTGAGTTTAACCATAATTTTTGGATATAGTTTCATGTTCATAATAAAAATCATTTTCTCAGAATAACAACTTTTAAATCAAAGTTTATCATAGTTTTTAATTAACTAACCCAAAACAGCCCGCGGTGTTACTACGACGGCGTAAATCCGGTTTTACGATGTTTTTCGTGTTTTCAGGTTTTAAATCATTAAGTTAGCATATCATATAGATATAGAACATGTGTTTAGTTGATTTTAAAAGTCAAGTTATAAGGATTAACTTTTGGTTGCGAACAAGTTTAGAATTAACTAAACTATGTTATAGTGATTACAAGTTTAAACCTTCGAATAAGATAGCTTTATATGTATGAATCGAATGATGTTATGAACATCATTACTACCTTAAGTTCCTTGGATAAACCTACTGGAAAAGAGAAAAATGGATCTAGCTTCAACGGATCCTTGGATGGCTCGAAGTTCTTGAAGCAGAATCATGACACGAAAACAAGTTCAAGTAAGATCATCACTTGAAATAAGATTGTTATAGTTATAGAAATTGAACCAAAGTTTGAATATGATTATTACCTTGTATTAGAATGATAACCTACTGTAAGAAACAAAGATTTCTTGAGGTTGGATGATCACCTTACAAGATTGGAAGTGAGCTAGCAAACTTCAAAGTATTCTTGATTTTATGTAACTAGAACTTGTAGAATTTATGAAGAACACTTAGAACTTGAAGATAGAACTTGAGAGAGATCAATTAGATGAAGAAAATTGAAGAATGAAATTGTAGGTGTTTTTGGTCGTTGGTGTATGGATTAGATATAATGGATATGTAATTTTGTTTTCATGTAAATAAGTCATGAATGATTACTCATATTTTTGTTATTTTATGAGATATTTCATGCTAGTTGCCAAATGATGGTTCCCACATGTTTTAGGTGACTCACATGAGCTGCTAAGAGCTGATCATTGGAGTGTATATACCAATAGTACATACATCTAAAAGCTGTGTATTGTACGAGTACGAATACAGGTGCATACGAGTAGAATTGTTGATGAAACTGAACGAGGATGTAATTGTAAGCATTTTTGTTAAGTAGAAGTATTTTGATAAGTGTATTGAAGTCTTTCAAAAGTGTATAAATACATATTAAAACACTACATGTATATACATTTTAACTGAGTCGTTAATTCATCGTTAGTCGTTACATGTAAGTGTTGTTTTGAAACCTTTAGGTTAACGATCTTGTTAAATGTTGTTAACCCAATGTTTATAATATCAAATGAGATTTTAAATTATTATATTATCATGATATTATCATGTATGAATATCTCTTAATAAAATATATATACATTAAATGTCTTTACAACGATAATCGTTACATATATGTCTCGTTTAAAAATCATTAAGTTAGTAGTCTTGTTTTTACATATGTAGTTCATTATTAATATACTTAATGATATGTTTACTTATCATAGTATCATGTTAACTATATATATATCCATATATATGTCATCATATAGTTTTTACAAGTTTTAACGTTCGTGAATCACCGGTCAACTTGGGTGGTCAATTGTCTATATGAAACATATTTCAATTAATCAAGTCTTAACAAGTTTGATTGCTTAACATGTTGGAAACAGTTAATCATGTAAATATCAATCTCAATTAATATATATATACATGGAAAAGTTCGGGTCACTACAGTACCTACCCGTTAAATAAATTTCGTCCCGAAATTTTAAGCTGTTGACGAATCTTCTGGAAATAGATGCGGGTATTTCTTCTTCATCTGATCTTCATGCTCCCAGGTGAACTCGGGTCCTCTACGAGCATTCCATCGAACCTTAACAATTGGTATCTTGTTTTGCTTAAGTCTTTTAACCTCACGATCCATTATTTCGACGGGTTCTTCGATGAATTGAAGTTTTTCGTTGATTTGGATTTCATCTAACGGAATAGTGAGATCTTCTTTAGCAAAACATTTCTTCAAATTCGAGACGTAGAAAGTGTTATGTACAGCCGCGAGTTGTTGAGGTAACTCAAGTCGGTAAGCTACTGGTCCGACATGATCAATAATCTTGAATGGTCCAATATACCTTGGATTTAATTTCCATCGTTTACCAAATCGAACAACGCCTTTCCAAGGTGCAACTTTAAGCATGACCATCTCTCCAATTTCAAATTCTATATTTTTTCTTTTAATGTCAGTGTAGCTCTTCTGTCGAGTTTGGGCGGTTTTCAACCGTTATTGAATTTGGATGATCTTCTCGGTAGTTTCTTGTATAATCTCCGGACCCGTAATCTGTCTATCCCCCACTTCACTCCAACAAATCGGAGACCTGCACTTTCTACCATAAAGTGCTTCAAACGGTGCCATCTCAATGCTTGAATGGTAGCTGTTGTTGTAGGAAAATTCTGCTAACGGTAGATGTCGATCCCAACTGTTTCCGAAATCAATAACACATGCTCGTAGCATGTCTTCAAGCGTTTGTATAGTCCTTTCGCTCTGCCCATCAGTTTGTGGATGATAGGCAGTACTCATGTCTAGACGAGTTCCTAATGCTTGCTGTAATGTCTGCCAGAATCTTGAAATAAATCTGCCATCCCTATCAGAGATAATAAAGATTGGTATTCTATGTCTAGAGACGACTTCCTTCAAATACACTCGTGCTAACTTCTCCATCTTGTCATCTTCTCTTATTGGCAGGAAGTGTGCTGATTTGGTGAGACGATCAACTATTACCCAAATAGTATCAAAACCACTTGCAGTCCTTGGCAATTTAGTGATGAAATCCATGATAATGTTTTCCCATTTCCATTCCGGGATTTCGGATTGTTGAAGTAGACCTGATGGTTTCTTATGCTCAGCTTTGACCTTAGAACACGTCAAACATTCTCCTACATATTTAGCAACATCGGCTTTCATACCCGGCCACCAAAAATGTTTCTTGAGATCCTTGTACATCTTCCCCGTTCCAGGATGTATTGAGTATCTGGTTTTATGAGCTTCTCTAAGTACCATTTCTCTCATATCTCCAAATTTTGGTACCCAAATCCTTTCAGCCCTATACCGGGTTCCGTCTTCCCGAATATTAAGATGCTTCTCCGATCCTTTGGGTATTTCATCCTTTAAATTTCCCTCTTTTAAAACTCCTTGTTGCGCCTCCTTTATTTGAGTAGTAAGGTTATTATGAATCATTATATTCATAGATTTTACTCGAATGGGTTCTCTATCCTTCCTGATCAAGGCATCGGCTACCACATTTGCCTTCCCCGGGTGGTAACGAATCTCAAAGTCGTAATCATTCAACAATTCAATCCACCTACGCTGCCTCATATTCAGTTGTTTCTGATTAAATATGTGTTGAAGACTTTTGTGGTCGGTATATATAATACTTTTGACCTCATATAAGTAGTGCCTCCAAGTCTTTAATGCAAAAACAACCGCGCCTAATTCCAAATCATGCGTCGTATAATTTTGTTCGTGAATCTTCAATTGTCTAGACGCATAAGCAATCACCTTCGTTCGTTGCATTAATACACAACCGAGACCTTGCTTTGATGCGTCACAATAAATCACAAAATCATCATTCCCTTCAGGCAATGACAATATAGGTGCCGTAGTTAGCTTTTTCTTCAATAACTGAAACGCTTTCTCTTGTTCATCATTCCATTCAAATTTCTTCCCTTTATGCGTTAATGCAGTCAAGGGTTTTGCTATTCTGGAAAAGTCTTGGATGAACCTTCTGTAGTAACCAGCTAGTCCTAAAAACTGGCGTATGTGTTTAGGAGTTTTCGGGGTTTCCCACTTTTCAACAGTTTCTATCTTTGCCGGATCCACCTTAATACCTTCTTTGTTCACTATGTGACCGAGGAATTGAACTTCTTCCAACCAAAATGCACACTTTGAAAACTTAGCGTACAATTCTTCCTTCCTCAATACTTCTAACACCTTTCTCAAATGTTCACCGTGTTCTTGGTCATTCTTTGAGTAAATAAGTATGTCATCAATGAAAACAATGACAAACTTGTCAAGGTATGGTCCACACACTCGGTTCATAAGGTCCATGAACACAGCTGGTGCATTAGTTAAACCAAACGGCATGACCATAAACTCGTAATGACGTAACGTGTTCTGAAATCAGTCTTTGGAATATCATCTTCTTTCACCCGCATTTGATGATACCCGGAACGTAAGTCAATCTTTGAATAAACAGACGAGCCTTGTAGTTGATCAAATAAGTCGTCGATTCTCGGTAGTGGGTAACGGTTCTTGATGGTAAGTTTGTTCAACTCTCGGTAGTCGATACACAACCTGAATGTACCATCTTTCTTCTTGACAAATAAAACAGGAGCTCCCCACGGTGATGTGCTTGGTCGAATGAAACCACGCTCTAAAAGTTCTTGTAATTGGCTTTGCAGTTCTTTCATCTCACTGGGTGCGAGTCTGTAAGGAGCACGAGCTATTGGTGCAGCTCCTGGTACAAGATCTATTTGAAATTCAACAGATCGATGCGGAGGTAGTCCCGGTAATTCTTTCGGAAATACATCGGGAAATTCTTTTGCAATGGGAACATCATTGATGCTCTTTTCTTCAGTTTGTACTTTCTCGACGTGTGCTAGAACAGCATAGCAACCTTTTCTTATTAGTTTTTGTGCCTTCAAATTACTAATAAGATGTAGCTTCGTGTTGCCCTTTTCTCCGTACACCATTAAGGGTTTTCCTTTTTCTCGTATAATGCGAATTTCATTTTCGTAACAAACGATCTCTGCTTTCACTTCTTTCAACCAGTCCATACCGATTATCACATCAAAACTCCCTAACTCTACTGGTATCAAATCAATCTTAAATGTTTCGCTAACCAGTTTAATTTCTCGATTTCGACATATATTATCTGCTGAAATTAATTTACCATTTGCTAATTCGAGTAAAAATTTACTATCCAAAGGCGTCAATGGACAACTTAATTTAGCACAAAAATCTCTACTCATATAGCTTCTATCCGCACCCGAATCAAATAAAACGTAAGCAGATTTATTGTCAATAAGAAACGTACCCGTAACAAGCTCCGGGTCTTCCTGTGCCTCTGCCGCATTAATATTGAAAACTCTTCCGCGGCCTTGTCCATTCGTGTTCTCCTGGTTCGGGCAATTTCTAATAATGTGGCCCGGTTTTCCACATTTATAACAAACTACATTGGCATAACTTGCTCCGACACTACTTGCTCCGCCATTACTCGTTCCGACACCACTTGTTCCTTTCGTTCTATTAACCCCTGGTCCGTAGACCTCACACTTCGCCGCGCTATGACCATTTCTTTTACACTTGTTGCAAAATTTGGTGCAGAACCCCGAGTGATACTTTTCACACCTTTGGCATAGCTGCTTCTGATTGTTGTTGTTGTTGCGGTTATTATTGTTGTTGGGATGATTGTTGTAGTTGTTGTTGTTGTTGTTGTTGTTGTTGTTGTTGTTGTTGTTGTTGTTGTTGTTGGGCCATTTGTTGTAGTTGCGATTGATGTTGCGATTGTTGCGATTATTGTTGTAATTGCTGTTGTTGTTGTTGTATTGGTGATTCTTATCACCGTTTTCCTCCCACTTTCTTTTGACTTGCTTCACATTGGCCTCTTCAGCAGTCTGTTCTTTAATTCTTTCTTCAATCTGGTTCACTAGTTTGTGAGCCATTCTACATGCCTGTTGTATGGAGGCGGGCTCGTGTGAACTTATATCTTCTTAGATTCTTTCCGGTAATCCTTTCACAAACGCGTCGATCTTCTCTTCCTCATCTTCGAATGCTCCCGGACACAATAGGCACAATTCTGTGAATCGTCTTTCGTACGTGGTAATATCAAATCCTTGGGTTCGTAACCCTCTAAGTTCTGTCTTGAGCTTATTGACCTCGGTTCTGGGACGGTACTTCTCGTTCATCAAGTGCTTGAATGCTGACCACGGTAGTGCATACGCATCGCCTTGTCCCACTTGCTCTAGATAGGTATTCCACCATGTTAACGCAGAACCTGTGAAGGTATGCGTAGCGTACTTCACTTTGTCCTCTTCAGTACACTTACTTATGGCAAACACCAATTCGACCTTCTCGGTCCACCGTTTCAATCCGATCGGTCCTTCGGTTCCATCAAATTCCAAAGGTTTGCAGGCAGTGAATTCTTTGTAGGTGCATCCTACACGATTTCCTGTACTGCTAGATCCAAGGTTATTGTTGGTATGTAGCGCAGCCTGTACTGCGGCTATGTTTGAAGCTAGAAAAGTACGGAATTCCTCTTCATTCATATTCACGGTGTGTCGAGTAGTCGGTGCCATTTCCTTCAAAATAGTTAAATGGAACAAGTTAATCATACAGAATATTAAGAGTAGTTAATAGTATTTCGTAGCATAATATGAACTCATTTATAAAAGCTTTTTCTTCATATTAGCATTTTATAAGTTTAAATTCGGGTAGTACCTACCCGTTAAGTTCATACTTAGTAGCTAATATACAATTCAACTACTACAATTCTATATGAAAAACTGATTATAATAATATTTCGCGTTCAAACTTTTACACAATATTTTACAAACTTACAATACCGCTTATTTTACATATAGCATGAAATATAGCACACAATAAATTTGATACAAGATGGTTGTGAAGATAACTCTAGCTAGTACACAAGTCGTTCAGCAAAGGCAATAAAGACACGTAATTCATACGTCCAGAAACAAGTCATGCATTCTGGTTTTACTAGGACTACTTCCCATCCTTGGTCTTGTGGCACATAACCGTTATGGCCGTTGATAAGACAGCGTGTTGTAACGTCGTCAAAGGGACGAGGGTTACGTAATGTCCAACAGTCTCGTAACAATCTAAAAACCTCATTTCTTACCCCAATTACCGACTCCGTCACTTGTGGGAACGTTTTATTTAATAGTTGTAGCCCGATGTTCTTGTTCTCACTTTGGTGAGAAGCGAACATTACTAATCCGTAAGCATAACATGCTTCTTTATGTTGCATGTTAGCCGTTTTTTCTAAATCACGAAGTCCAATATTCGGATATATTGAGTCAAAATAATTTCTTAACCCATTGCGTAAAATAGCATTTGGGTTCCCCGCAATATATGCGTCAAAGTAAACACATCGTAACTTATGGATTTCCTAATGTGATATCCCCCATCTTTCGAACGAAAGCCTTTTATAAACCAAGGCATTCTTGGAACGTTCTTTGAATGTCTTACAAACTGATCTCGCCTTAAATAGTTGTGCCGAAGAATTATGACCGACTCTAGACAAGATTTCATCAATCATGTCTCCGGGTAGGTCTCTTAAAATATTGGGTTATCTATCCATTTTGTGCTTTTATACTGTAAAATAGACAAGAGTTAGATTCATAAAAAAAAATACTTATTAATACAAGCAATTTTTACATATATCATAAAGCATAAGCACACTATATTACATATATTACACCACACGAATACAACTATCTTATTCCGACTCGCTTGTTTCTTCTTCTTCGGTTTTGGTTCGTTTTGCCAAGTTTCTAGGGATATATGATGTTCCCCTAATACGAGCCGTAGTTTTCCACATTGGTTTAGAAAAACCTGGTGGTTTAGAGGTTCCCGGGTCATTGTTACAACTTAAGGACTTCGGGGGTTGACGATGCATATAAAGTTCATCGGGGTTGGAATTAGATTTCTCTATTTTTATGCCCTTTCCCTTATTATTTTCTTTTGCCTTTTTAAATTCAGTTGGGGTAATTTCAATAACATTATCGGAATTCTCGTCGGAATCCGATTCATCGGAGAATTGGTAATCCTCCCAATATTTTGCTTCCTTGGCGGAAACACCATTGACCATAATTAACCTTGGTCGGTTGGTTGAGGATTTTCTTTTACTTAACCGTTTTATTATTTCCCCCACCGGTTCTATTTCTTCATCCGGTTCCGATTCTTCTTCCGGTTCCGATTCTTCTTCCGGTTCCGACTCTTCTTCCGGTTCCTCTTCGGGAACTTGTGAATCAGTCCACGAATCATTCCAATTTACATTTGACTCTTCATTATTATTAGGTGAGTCAATGGGACTTGTTCTAGAGATAGACATCTATCACATAATATCAAACGCGTTAAGAGATTAATATATCACATAATATTCACATGTTAAAAATATATAGTTTCCAACAAAATTTGTTAAGCAATCATTTTTCAAGTAAATACGGTCGAAGTCCAGACTCACTAATGCATCCTAACAAACTCGATAAGACACACTAATGCAAAAATCTGGTTCTCTAAGACCAACGCTCGGATACCAACTGAAATGTCCCGTTCTTATTGATTACAAACGTTCCATATTAATTGATTTCGTTGCGAGGTTTTGACCTCTATATGAGACGTTTTTCAAAGACTGCATTCATTTTAAAACAAACCATAACCTTTATTTCATCAATAAAGGTTTAAAAAGCTTTACGTAGATTATCAAATAATGATAATCTAAAATATCCTGTTTACACACGACCATTACATAATGGTTTACAATACAAATATGTTACAACAAAATAAGTTTCTTGAATGCAGTTTTTACACAATATCATACAAGCATGGACTCCAAATCTCGTCCTTATTTAAGTATGCGACAGCGGAAGCTCTTAATAATCACCTGAGAATAAACATGCTTAAAACGTCAATAAAAATGTTGGTGAGTTATAGGTTTAACCTATATATATCAAATCATAATAATAGACCACAAGATTTCATATTTCAATACACATCCCATACATAGAGATAAAAATCATTCATATGGTGAACACCTGGTAACCGACATTAACAAGATGCATATATAAGAATATCCCCATCATTCCGGGACACCCTTCGGATATGATATAAATTTCGAAGTACTAAAGCATCCGGTACTTTGGATGGGGTTTGTTAGGCCCAATAGATCTATCTTTAGGATTCGCGTCAATTAGGGTGTCTGTTCCCTAATTCTTAGATTACCAGACTTAATAAAAAGGGGCATATTCAATTTCGATAATTCAACCATAGAATGTAGTTACACGTACTTGTGTCTATTTTGTAAATCATTTATAAAACCTGCATGTATTCTCATCCCAAAAATATTAGATTTTAAAAGTGGGACTATAACTCACTTTCACAGATTTTTACTTTGTCGGGAAGTAAGACTTGGCCACTGGTTGATTCACGAACCTATAACAATATATACATATATATCAGAGTATGTTCAAAATATATTTACAACACTTTTAATATATTTTGATGTTTTAAGTTTATTAAGTCAGCTGTCCTCGTTAGTAACCTACAACTAGTTGTCCACAGTTAGATGTACAGAAATAAATCGATAAATATTATCTTGAATCAATCCACGACCCAGTGTATACGTATCTCAGTATTGATCACAACTCAAACTATATATATTTTAGAATCAACCTCAACCCTGTATAGCTAACTCCAACATTCACATATAGAGTGTCTATGGTTGTTCCGAAATATATATAGATGTGTCGACATGATAGGTTGAAACATTGTATACGTGTATATGGTATCTCAAGATTACATAATATACAATACAAGTTGATTAAGTTATGGTTGGAATAGATTTGTTACCAATTTTCACGTAGCTAAAATGAGAAAAATTATCCAATCTTGTTTTACCCATAACTTCTTCATTTTAAATCCGTTTTGAGTGAATCAAATTGCTATGGTTTCATATTGAACTCTATTTTATGAATCTAAACAGAAAAAGTATAGGTTTATAGTCGGAAAAATAAGTTACAAGTCGTTTTTGTAAAGGTAGTAATTTAAGTCGAAAGAACGACGTCTAGATGACCATTTTAGAAAACATACTTCCACTTTGAGTTTAACCATAATTTTTGGATATAGTTTCATGTTCATAATAAAAATCATTTTCTCAGAATAACAACTTTTGAATCAAAGTTTATCATAGTTTTTAATTAACTAACCCAAAACAGCCCGCGGTGTTACTACGACGGCGTAAATCCGGTTTTACGATGTTTTTCGTGTTTCCAGGTTTTAAATCATTAAGTTAGCATATAATATAGATATAGAACATGTGTTTAGTTGATTTTAAAAGTCAAGTTAGAAGGATTAACTTTTGTTTGCGAACAAGTTTAGAATTAACTAAACTATGTTCTAGTGATTACAAGTTTAAACCTTCGAATAAGATAGCTTTATATGTATGAATCGAATGATGTTATGAACATCATTACTACCTTAAGTTCCTTGGATAAACCTACTGTAAAAGAGAAAAATGGATCTAGCTTCAACGGATCCTTGGATAGCTCGAAGTTCTTGAAGCAGAATCATGACACGAAAACAAGTTCAAGTAAGATCATCACTTGAAATAAGATTGTTATAGTTATAGAAATTGAACCAAAGTTTGAATATGATTATTACCTTGTATTAGAATGATAACCTACTGTAAGAAACAAAGATTTCTTGAGGTTGGATGATCACCTTACAAGATTGGAAGTGAGCTAGCAAATTTGAAAGTATTCTTGATTTTATGTAACTAGAACTTGTAGAATTTATGAAGAACACTTAGAACTTGAAGATAGAACTTGGGAGAGATCAATTAGATGAAGAAAATTGAAGAATGAAAGTGTTTGTAGGTGTTTTTGGTCGTTGGTGTATGGATTAGATATAAAGGATATGTAATTTTGTTTTCATGTAAATAAGTCATGAATGATTACTCATATTTTTGTTATTTTATGAGATATTTCATGCTAGTTGCCAAATGATGGTTCTCACATGTGTTAGGTGACTCACATGGGCTGCTAAGAGCTGATCATTGGAGTGTATATACTAATAGTACATACATCTAAAAGCTGTGTATTGTACGAGTACGAATACGGGTGCATACGAGTAGAATTGTTGATGAAACTGAACGAGGATGTAATTGTAAGCATTTTTGTTAAGTAGAAGTATTTTGATAAGTGTATTGAAGTCTTTCAAAAGTGTATAAATACATATTAAAACACTACATGTATATACATTTTAACTGAGTCGTTAAGTCATCGTTAGTCGTTACATGTAAGTGTTGTTTTGAAACCTTTAGGTTAACGATCTTGTTAAATGTTGTTAACCCAATGTTTATAATATCAAATGAGATTTTAAATTATTATATTATCATGATATTATCATGTATGAATATATCTTAATATGATATATATACATTAAATGTCTTTACAACGATAATCGTTACATATATGTCTCGTTTAAAAATCATTAAGTTAGTAGTCTTGTTTTTACATATGTAGTTAATTGTTAATATACTTAATGATATGTTTACTTATCATAGTATCATGTTAACTATATATATATCCATATATATGTCATCATATAGTTTTTACAAGTTTTAACGTTCGTGAATCACCGGTCAACTTGGGTGGTCAATTGTCTATATGAAACATATTTCAATTAATCAAGTCTTAACAAGTTTGATTGCTTAACATGTTGGAAACATTTAATCATGTAAATATCAATCTCAATTAATATATATATATACATGGAAAAGTTCGGGTCACTACATAAACGCTGTCCTGAACAAGATAGTTATAAAGGCCATCATTGGGTATGATGTGAAGTACATGATGAACGCATATAATCAAAATGAGATTTATTCCTCTATGTGAGAGTATGATACCACTGGGCCCCTTGATGAAAGTGAATGGATATTTACACGGCCGTGTCCAAGCTATATTGATTGATGATCGATTTTAACTTGGTAATCACATATTCTTTCAAGATCGAGAAACAGAATTAGTTGACAAATGAGAATGACTAGATCCATGTCTCATGTTAACTTGGTATCGGTAATAAAGGGACGATAGACACTCAATCATTAAATCATTTTTAATAATAATAATGATAGTTCGTTTAGTTTTAACAAACACTTGTATATTTTCGGGGGCATTGACGTGTTGCTAGACGCCAATATATGTCAGTATAGTTTTCTAGATGTTATGACATGCACAAGTGGGAGTTTGTTGGTTTAGTGTGCACCTCATAACACAAATCTATACTACCGCTTATATACAAGCCTACGGGGTCACACACTTTAGCATTTAGACACCATCTATTATATATTGTTGATATATAATTATAACCTATAGTTTGAGAAATCATAATTTAGTTAAATATGATTTAATTGAATTAAATAATAAATGTTTTTGTTTTTATATTTTAGTTTTAATTAATATAAAAATATAAATATAATTAAAATCTTGATTTGTTTTGACAAATCAAATGTCGACCAATGTATAAACGTGTTTTGCAAGTTGGTAATTTTAGGATGTGTATCAAATCAAATTATATATTATCTTAAAATATATAAAGACCATATGATCTACAAGTTTGGGCACGAGAGGTGTAACAAAAAAGGGTTTTTTGGTCTTAGCCGTAGAAAAACAAGAAGAAATATGAGTCTTCACTTTGTGATTTTCGATGGCAAAATAAAGAGTGTGTCTTTCTTATATTTGACCCACTAACCACTACCAAAGATCAGATTGTTATTCGATTCTTAATTTTATTGTTGGTCGACAAGAGGCAAATGAACAAAAGAGTTTTGTTTTATTTGTTGAATTTCTCAAACTCTATGAAGTAATGAAGAGTTATTGTTTTGGGGTTATACGGACCAGCATCTGGTTGGTGTTGTTCGACGTGCTGTGTGGATACCTGTAGAGGTGTTCTACTTTGGACACTCGTTTCTCCTATACGTGGACATCGCTCGCGAAAGGTATATCTAATCTCCACTTTGTGAATTTTTTTATTTGACAATTATTATTGTTGTAATTGGATCTTGTGAAAACCGTTAATCGTGTGAATGTTTAATTGAAAGTTTATAATAAAATAAATGATGTTTATTTTAATGTTAATAAAAATTGTTTATTAATGAATGAAAATATTATTTTATCGTTCTGCTCCGTTTATAAAATTTAAAAGTACATACGATTTTCCATCAATACCCGCTTTATTCGAGAAAACGTTGCATTCACAAAATCATCACCATGTATCTTATTTTGACTGCATTATCAACGGATGTAGTATTGTAAACTATTAATTACGGTGATTGTCTATATGTAGAAATCATCAAACATCAAAAACCTTAGAATTTAATATTCAATTATGGTGTGCCTTTTTAAAAGAATGCAATGTTTACAAAACGTACCATGTAGAGGTCAGTACCTCACTGTGAAATCGATGAATAATGTATTCGTTCAAATGGATTTGGACGAATCATATTATGACAAGATACTCTACCAAAAGAGTTGTATTTTGTTTCATCGCCACTCAATAGTCTGTTCATATTCCCAGTTTTGCTTTTTATTCTTCAGATCATGTTATTCTTATTTCTGTATTTGTTTAGTCGTAATTAACACTAATCTTTTGTTATTTAATTTTAATCTTCGTTTCTCTTCATTGTAGAGTACTGTTTGTGTACTTTTTTCTTTCATTTCTAATTTGATCATTGGTTTTTAAAAATGGTTACCGAAATCACCCATAACCAAATGAATTTCCTGTTCCGTTTCAGCGTTACAGGATGATCAAACCTACTTTGTATATGCTATTTGATAAGATTTATATGAGGATTTTGAAAAGTTAGTTGACGGTTGCAAGTTGGTTTAAACGCGAATCTAGTAACGTAATAACATTATTTTTGTCAACGCGTATAACTTTTCTAACGACAACTCATGAAAATTTGATTCTACCATTTTCATGTCGTCTTGTTTTTATTTTTTCTATCTTATTTTATTTATATATTTATATTTATTTTATTATTATTTTCGGCCGGAGGTCCTCACGGAAGCAATCTCCTACCCCGAAGTAGAGAGATTGCTTCCGTGAGGACCTCCAACCAAAAAATAATAAAATAAAATAAATATAAATAAAATAATATAAAATAAAATAAAAATAAAAACAAGACGTCATGGAAAATGGTAGAATCAAATTTCCATTGAGTTTTAAGCATGCCTGAGATTCAATCTAGGCTCTAAGCGGCAGTCAAGTCGCCAATAAATCGACGCTTGTTGTTACCTCAAATAATAGAGTCGAAAAACATTGAAAAAAAGAACACAAAAGGCATGCCAGGTGGGAGTTGTTGCACAAGCAAAGAACCAACCACTTGTAACATGACAAACACCACTCATGCACCTTTACGGTTGACATCCCCTTATATAAGTAAGTACGGAGTAATTATTATTTATTTCCCTAAAATGTTGTTCCCGCTTGACTTAATTACACTGTTAGTCTTTAATGTTTTACATTTTTTTCATCATTGTCCCTAAAGTATTTTTGTTTCATCCTTATCTTTTTAGTAACGATATGGTTTCATTTAAATCCCCATGGTTAACTGTCATTAACTCAATCCGTTAATTAGGGATCTAAATGAAACCATATCATAACTTTAAGGGTTAAGATGAAATAAAAATACTTTAGGGACAAGGATGAAAAAAAAAGATAAAATCTTAAGGACCAAGGGCGTAATTAAGTCTTAAATTTTTCCATAACATGTTTTAGATCAATTTTGTCCATTTTTGCTGCTGTCAAATTGTGATACAATTAGGGATCGCAATGGGCGGAAAAATAAATTGTGACTCGAGGGTATCCATACTTGTGATGATCGGGTATTTTCATAAAACTTACCTGCTGGTACGGGACAAGTAAAATTATATACTCGTTGGTGAGTTGCAGGCAGATCATGGATATATGATATCCATTGCGGGTAAAATGTGACCTGCTTACACGTTACACGCGTTGCATAAAATCCATACTCTTATCCAAATATTAAGTAGTCCAAATATTAAGGGACCGGATTCTGCATCTTCTTCGTCAAATCAAAAACTCATGAACAAAAACTCCAGTAACAAAAACACATCTCAAAATTCTCTAATTTGATGCAGATCTTTTCAACTCAAAAATCTCTAACAGAGATAATCTCTAAGTAACAGAATAATAGGTTCGTATATCAAATTGTATATCTGCTTCAAATCTCCACAGCCATATACACCTACTATTTAGATCTAGAAGCAATATGAAACTGACTTTGCATAATTGCTTTAGAACTCCGATTAACATCAAGAACGATCACCGTCGCCGGTTTGATTACCGGAAGAGAACTCCGATGAACACACCGCCGACCAAATGCTACTCCTCTGATGAACTCCGTGACGAAATCATATCTGAAAAACGATTGTGTTTATCTTGTGCGGTTGTCGCTTGTAAATAACTTCTAGGGGATCTGGTGTTGTGAAATCCGTTTTAATACTTAGTTATAAAGTAAGTTTTTTGCTGCTATATGTATTTGGGATTGTTATTATTTTTTTTTTTTACAATATATAACTACCAAACAATATAGTAATTAATTCATTATGTTCTTTAAGTAATTTATTTGTTGATTGGATTTGTGTTGCTATTTCTTATATATAAGCTATACATAAAAACGTTAAATTTTAATAGGGAAAATTATTTGAAAATGTATCACCCCATATTTTTTTTGGATTTATAGTTTTTCCTTTAATATGTATTAAACACCATTATATTTAACTACTCGGACTCAATATATTTTCCGAACTTGTAGTTCTTTTTAAATTAAAAAATAACTAAAATAGCATTAAAATATAATTAGTACTGAAAAACTTTCAGGACCCCATTGAGTTTGAGTTTGCATCCTAGAATCGCCACTGTCACTGACCGATAGCTAACAAACAAGCACATATGCTTACTTATATATAGGTGGTTATTTTGCAGATAAACAGAGTATACACACGCACTGAGAAATTACGAAGCAGCCACATTTGTTTCGGAGAAAAAGAGAATTATCATTAACAAAAAAGAATCCATTCATCAAATTGATGAAAGGAGCCTACTGCAAAAACAAATACAACTTGTGTAGGCCCATTAGGATACCAAACTAACAAGTCCTACTACTATCATAAGGATTTAAACCGAATGGCATAAAAGAGCAAGCAGCCACATAGTAGCCAAAATGGATGAAACATAAACCACCATCCCCCCATCTTGGCCTTTTCATTATTATTATCTGATGCTTTAAATGCAGCTTCCACATATTCAACATTACTAGGTTGTTTCACTCCAACTGCTTTAGATGATGTGCTGTCAAGTTCCATAAGTTGAGTACCTTCTTCTTCTTCTTCTTCTTCTTCTTCAAGTGAAGCATCATCAGAGATCTCCTCCTCCTCTTCTTCAAGTTCCGTAAGTTGAGCACGTTTGTATCGTTCCTGTTTTTTTTTCGTCTCGAGGCGCCGGATCTCCTCTTCTTCAAGTGAAGCATCAGAGATGAACTTAGGCTTTCTGTCAGTATCACAAACAACTAGTGATCAAAACACACACACTGCAAGTACAATACTCTAGCAATAGTAATAATATCATCAAATCAAATGTAGTATATAAAAAAAGCAAACAAGCAAGCAAGCCAATATATTTTATCTCCACTCTTTCTGTCTCAATTATTTGTTTCAAATTATCTCTTATAATATAATATAATATATATCGATATCGATGATGATAAAAAAAAAAAAAAAAAAAAAAAAAAGCTAATTAACCTGGATAGGAGGACGTCACGACTAAGCGTCCAAGCATGAGGTCGAACATGTTTAATGTGGCTGTTGTCATCTTTATTAGCAGCAGCAACAAATGTCTCAATCCGCTCCTTATAACAGTAACAGTCCTTCTTCATTGGACTCAACAAGTTGACAACATCAACAGCTATACCCTCTTTCTTTATATACATTCCAAGCTCCTCTGAGTATTTGATATTACCGATATCAATAGGACTAGCACAGACCAAACATAACATACTATTATTAGTCTAGTAGATAGAAGATAAGAAAAAAAGTAGTAATAGTCAGCTGAAACATTTATTTAAGCATAATAATCAACAAACACATACCCTCCAAGAAAGAAAAAAACCCTTTTTAGGCAATTGCTTGGATAGCTACGCAGTATACTCTTGGACAAGTGGTACCCATAATTATATATATATATATATATATATATATATATATATATATATATATATATATATACATATATATATATATATATATATATATATATATATATATAAGGTCAGGATCAATGGGGAAGTAACCAATCGGGGGGAAGCGGGGGAAGCAAATTTATTTTATTTTTTTTTCGTTTTTTTTGGAATTTTTTTTCCGGCATCAAGATCACACGAAAATATGAACATTTAGAAGAGACACTTTGTGATGAATGTTATTATTTAGGCGGAAAAACGATCGACAAAAATAACATTCAAGATAATATTGTTCGTGAAGAATATGAACGTTTTTTTTTCCATGTTTTGTGAAGTAAAATTTAGCCCGATTTAGAGTTTAGGGTTTAGGGTTTAGGATTTAGGGTTTAGGGTTTGGTGTTTTGTGTTTATTCCATAAACCCAAAACACCAAACCCTAAAAACTAAACCCTAAACCCTAAACCCTAAACCGTTCGTGTTAAAAACTCAATCTAAATCCTATTTCTAAACCCTAAATCTAAACCCTAAACCCTAAATTTCTAAACCCTAATATCTAAACCCTAATATCTAAACCCCAATAGCTAAAACCTCAACATACGCTCGGAAAACACGATAATTGTTATATATTACTTCTTCGAGCGTTTTCCCGCCAAAATAAAAAGATTTATCACAAAGTGTCTCTACTAAATGTTCATATTTTCATCCCATCTATAATGTTCGTGAACAAATTTTTTTTCAAAATACGAAGGAAAAAAAGTTTTTGCTTCCTCCCGCTTCCCCCGATTGGTTACTTCCCTCTTGATCCTACAACTATATATATATATATATATATATATATATATATATATATATATATATATATATATATATATATATATATATATATATATACATATATATATATATATATAACTTTTTCAATTCATGATCTGCTCTACGAAGGGAAAAGTGAGTTGCAAGTCGAGAAAGAGAGAGAACTGCCTAAAAGGAGAAGTCAAAAAATGAGTCCTCGTATATATATATATATATATATATATATATATATATATATATATATATATATATATATATATATATATATATATATATATATATTTTATTTTATTTATTTATTTTTTTTTTTGGGTAACGGTGGAACCCCAACTACGAAGCAGGCACATTGGCCCCAACGCAGCGGGTAAACCGCCGGGTAAACCGCAAGCCGACTCTCACGGTTACCAGGTAAAGCATCCTCAGGTGAGCTCCCTTTTTGAACGAGATGGCAGTGCCAAGAATCGAACCCGGGTGGCTCCCTTCACTGGAAGTGTCGGTGGCCATCCAGGCTATGCCTGGATAATATATATATATATATATATATATTTACAAACACAAGTGAGTACATACGTAGGAAGCTAACCTGGGTTGTAATATTTAAGGATGCCAAGGATTTTATCAACATCACTCGTAGGTTCAACTAAGATTTTATTAGCACCCATTCCCAATATGCCTATAGCATTCTTCGGATTAGACTGCAACAAAACAATTACAACATTTGGTGACATGTCCATATGCACAACAATCAGTTGTTAACCTAAATCAAAAAGAAATAATAAATATTGAAGAATAATATAACAACTATTAATTAATATAATCTAATAATAATACTGGAACAATACAGATATACAGGAAGAAAAAAAAAAACAACTACTTTATTATTATTATATTATTATAACTTAAACTTATATTATATAATGGTTAATAATAACTATAATTAGAGCTCTCTTTTATTCGGATTTGACACAAGTGAGACACACACACACACACACACACACACACACACACACACACACACATATTAGTTGTTAATCTAAACTAAGGAAAGAAGAGACCTTGAGTTTAGCACGGCAATACGATCGAACACAATTAATTTGAAGATTATAGCAATACTGATTTTCAGACGACCTCATCCAGTTACAATTGTCGATACAGATCATGATAGCCTCCTAGATTATCAACAAACCAAGTTTGATTAGATAGATAAATAAATAAATACACACACACACATATACATATATACATATACATATACATATACATATACATATATAGCATCTAAATAATAAAGAAAGAAAGATAGAAATATAGAAAACAGCAAGCGTCATTATCACAAAGAGCTAGTACGTAATCAAAACACACACACACACACACACGCAGATAGTACGTACAATACTCTAGCAATAGTAATATCAAATATATCGATGATGATAAAAACCTAGTTAACCTGGATAGGACGTCACGACTAAGCGTCCAAGCATGAGGTCGGACATGTTTAATGTGGCTGTTGTCATCTTTATTAGCAGCAGCAACAAATGCCTCAAGCTCACTCGTCCAATAACCGTCGTTCTGATTCTTTGAAAAGAAGTCGACAACATCAACAGCTATACCCTCTTCTTTTAACGACATTCCAAACTCCTCCAAGCATTTGATACCGACATCAGTAGGACTGGCAGACCAAACATAACATAACATACTATTATTAGTCTAGTAGATAGAAGATAAGAAAAAAGTAGTAATAGTCAGCTGAAACATTTATTTAAGCATAATAATCAACAAACACATACCCTCCAAGAAAGAAAATAATCCTTTTTAGGCAATTATTACTTGGATAATTAAGCAATATCTGCCTGGAAGTAGTGAGCCCTTTAAGAAAATGCAACTTACCACCTAATACGGATACATCTGAGAGACAAACAAGGTGAAATTGATACATTACTATATAAATAAATAAAAACAAGAGTACGTAGGAAGCTAACCATCACGATTAAGGTAATGTTTAAGCTTGCCAATGATTTTATCAACATCACTAGTAGGTTCAATCAGGTTTTTATCAGTCCCCATTCCCACTATGCCTATAGCTAGCATTCTTCGGATTAGACTGTAACAAAACAATTACAACATTTGGTGACATGTCCAAATGCACAATCAGTTGTTAACCTAAATCAAAAAGAAAAAAAAGATATTGAAAAATAATAATTAATAATAATAATGGAATCATACAATTACAATGCATGAGTAAAGAGAAACTTTATTATTACGAGTAGTTGTTAACCTAGCTATTAAGAAAAGAAGAGACCTTGAGTTTAGCACGGCAATACGATCGAACACAGTTATATTGAATATTATAGGTATACCGATTCTCGAACCCCTTCATCCATTCACAATTGTCGATACAGATCATAATAGTCTCCTAGATGATTATCAACAAACTATGTCTGATTAGATAAATCTATAGATAGATAGCATACAAAACTGAAACGAAATAGAGAAGGAAACGATACCTCAGCCGCCATGGGAATGAAATTGACCAAACGGTTCGAGATTATAAACCCTAATCGATTAATTGCAAATTGGATGAAAATGGAAAATAAAGAAATCCTCGATCGGCTTCTTATGTGTATATCCGCATGCAGTTCTTCTAGTTTACCCTCTTACGAAACTTTCAGGAGAGAGTTACAAAACAGCCCCTAAGCTTATTAATTTTTTGAATGTGTTCAAATAAGGCTATAAAATTAAATCTCATTTCGTTATCTCATCTCACTATCTCATAACAAAGTCTTTATTAGCAAAGACGAACTAATCGCAAAGGTATAACAAATTGCCAGAGCCAGAAATATATTTAGGTTTTTAAATACGACTTTGTATTGAAATTCTTTGTTTTTAATTTTAGTTGAACACTCTTTTGAAGAATGAAATCTAATTGATAATTTGAAATTTGAATATATGTAGACGAAGTTAGGAGTTTCCTCTCATCCTTTAGAATGTGTTCCAGAGTTTTAACTTAAAAAGAAATGAAAGGGAATGAAATTTTTTTTAATCTATTGGTGTTTCCGAGTTTTTACATGAAAAAAAAAAAAGAAGGGGAGGAAGTGGATTGATCATTTGAATGTAATTTTCACTCAAATACATCCTTCCAAATTGGAAGAATCCAACTCCCATTCCCTTCATTTTCCTTCATCTCATTTCATTTTCTTCTTAAAATAATTTTGAAACGGAGCCTTAGACCGGTAAATAACATCTTAACATTTCGAAAGGGTTGAGCAAGGAAATAACTACACTTGATAATTTATCATTTTTCTTAATTTGATGACAACTCTAAAATCTAAGCTAAGGTGGTCGGTCGTTAAGAGGTCATATTTATCATTTTTCTTAATTTGATGAAAAATGTAAAAGCTATAATTTAAAAAGTTATTGACTTGTTAATTGTTTAATGTACTACTAACATACAAGATTATTATTCATTTATTTTATTTAATAATTATAGTTATATTATTATTTATTATTTATTATTTATTATTATAATTAATATTAAAATAAAAAGTAGCTAAGCCTAAAACATTAGTGATGTGGAGTAGTTCTGCAAGACTTGGCCACCTCTTGTACACATAACAATTCTTCAAACTCAAATCAAAATTATCGGAGTATATCTTTTATCCACTTCCATTTTCAAAACAAAAAACCCCCAAAATTCCCCCCAAATTGCAAAACCTTGAAATATAAAAATGTCAGTAGCTTCAATTCAATGCATCAGAATCACGAATTCATCATCGAATCCATTTAATTCCTCAATCACTGCTTCTAAATTTTGTTTTTCTTCAACCAATCCAAGTCTAATCACCATAAAATGTACTCAATCTGATAATAGTCCGTTGCGTAGACCATCAATTGCTACCCCACCGGTCAAACCTACTCCGGCGAGCCCACCCCCGTCTCCAGTTTCTCCTTCACTTCCGGTGACGCCGCAGCCGGCGGTGGTAGCGGCAGGTCATAATGTAGTGACGATGGAATTTCAGAGACAAAAAGCCAAGGAAATTCAGCAGTATTTTAAGCAAAAGAAACTTGAAGAATCAAATCAAGGACCTTTTTTTGGATTTATTGCTAAAAATGAAATCTCCAATGGCAGGTTTGTTGCTAATTGTGATACTTTTGTAATTTTGACTATAGTAGTCAAAACTGGTGATATTGTACTTCTGTTGAATTTAGTGTGATTGGAGCTATAGGATGTTGGGTCCTAGTTGTGAATCATGACAATATATTCTTTTAAACGAGTATTTAATTTAATTGTGTTAATTTTGAATTGAAATGCGATGACTTTGACTATTTTCTGTGAAAATTAGATTAGAATTAGAATTAGAATTATATAATACCATAATCACATTATTGAAGTTAAATACTCCTTAATTAAATCTTACCCTTAATCCTATGACGATTGTTGAACGGTCAGTTCGCAACAAGGTAACCATAGGAACAAGGTAGCCATAGGAAGAACATGCCAAAATCATAAAGCCTCAGTTCTGTTAAAAGCTACAAAATCAACCACAATAATCACATTGTAGTTATTTAATTTATCTGAAAGAAATTAGCTTTAGGACTACATTCCAAATTATCTGTTAAAAGTGATTATTTGGTTTCTAATCCTCATTTTGCATCAAAGATTGGAAAATTATATTTAGAATGCTTTTGCATCCAAAATTTCTCTTAGAGTCTTAGCTAAATATACTGCGAGTAGTATGGTAGTATAGTTACAGTTTACTGATTAGGTCCATATGAAAGCTTATTTTGTTAATATCAAAGATGGTATGTATGTTGGACAATTGATTAACAGTCAGTCATAATACGTTTTTGTTGAACTGTTAATGAAGCTATAGGTTGCAAGTTTCATCAGATATATCGAGTGTTTATTTTTTGTGCGATTGTTTCTGGTCAATAGACTAATAGTCTGGACTATATAGCATTGTGATAACTTAGGTTCTATTAGTGGTATACACTTCACCATGTTATGTTCCATTTGTAAGGCATTGTTACATAATTTAAGTAGACGGGACCCATACTTGGATATAGTAATATATAATTGTTGGATTGTGTAGATGGGCGATGTTCGGGTTTGCAGTTGGGATGTTAACGGAGTATGCAACAGGATCAGACTTTGTTGATCAAGTAAAGATTCTCCTCTCCAATTTTGGGATTCTGGATTTGGAATGAGCATTTTGTCTCTCTAGTCTAGTAGTGTACGTGAGAGAATTGTCATTGTAAATGACACTACAATACATGTTACACCTTTGATTCGGGAAATTGCATTTATTATAAGTACATATATATTGTTATTATTCGTGTAACATGTGTAGTTTATAAAGAAGTTTTATCGGTTGTGTAATTCCATTAGTCTCTTGCACATCCTCCCTGCGGTGCCCCATTTAGCATGATCCATTTAGCACGATCAAAGTAAACTAACTATTCCTCATACCTTACGTCCCTACTTATGTGGGATTGAGTTTTGTTGTTGTTGTAAAGTAAACTAATTATTCTGACATTTCAAGGTATCTAGACCAACTACTTGTTGGGTCATGACTCATGATAATAAATCTTTCAATTGATAAAAGGTTGGACCAAGATGTTGTGAACCAATGAGGGTTATAAGAGAAGTCTCTGTAAATTATGGATGGTCTTGGGTCACGAAATCTTACTAAATTGAGTGGCTCAAATGTCAGATGTCTCAAACTTGAGGGACCTGTATGTAATTTTTGTACATAAGCACAACTGAGTGACTGAGTAGTTTACATTACATTGTGTTCTTTCTTTACGAGGTTCGTAAGCTTGTTAACTGTTCAAATTTATTTATTTATTTATGCTATAAAAAGGGAAGTTATAATTGAGTTGTAATCGCTTGCATCCAACAACAATAACAACAACAAAATCCAATATCACATGAGTGGTGTATGAGGAGGTGAGATGTAGACAATCATTTCCCTATCTGAAAATAAAAACAAGTCATTTCTCCACTCATAGTGAAACACTCTCAGTAGAGAAAGTCATCCATTTATCTATTCGACGGATAAAGAGATTGCTTCTGAGTGGACCTCCGGCCAATAAGTAGGATTTTTTTTATATAAAAGAATAGTAAAATAAAATTGAGACACCATTAAAAAAGTAGAATTAAATTTACATGGATTTTAGATCCTGCTTGAAATTCAATTTAGGTTTTAAACGGCAATCAAGAAGCCAATAAATCGACGCTTGCTGTTGACCTAAAAATAGAGCGAACCCCTTGCATCCAACAAATTGTTTGAAATCCAAGAGATCAATGAGAGCGTGACATGTGGCGCGACAATCACATTTGATTGAAAAATATATATTTTAAAAAAAAAATCAATTTTTTTTAATAAAAATGTAGCCTAATTTTTTTTTTTTAAAAAAAAAAGGGTAAACCGACCATTTGGCGGCTCCACACCAACCGATTTACGACCAACATGTAAGAGGTAAATCGCGTAACCAATGCTTAAAGGGACATGGGGCAGGGATTGACCATTAACTCATGACCACCGCGGTATGTTGCATGTCTTTCAACCACTAGGCTACCATCACGGGGACATGTAGCCCGATTTAGAGTTTAGAGTTTAGGACTTAGGACTTTGGGTTTAGTCCCTAAACCCAAAACCCTAAACACCGAACCCCGAATTCTAAACCGTTCGTGTTAAAAACTCAATCTAAACCCTAAAACTAAACCCTAAACCCTAAGCCCTAACTTCTAAACCCCAATTTCTAAACCCTAATTGCTAAATCTCAAACCCTGTATATAGAGTTTAGGGTTTAGAATTAAGGGTTTAGAGTTGGTCTAGGGTTTAGTTATTATGGTTGGTTTAGAGTTTAGGGTTGATTTAGGATTTAGGGTTGGTTTAGGGTTAAGGGTTAAGGAAGTCAATCACATGTGATGAAGTAGTTTTGACTACATGTGAAAACAAGTGATTGTCGCGCTCTCATTGGTCTCTTGAATTTCAAGCAAATTGTTGGATTCATTTGAATATTCCACATTTATGATTATGAGTTACATACTTAAACAACATAGACGTGGTCTAAGTGTGCCAATTGAGAGAGGCGATGGGAAGATATTGATGGTTGACTTTACCATTTGACCATCAATTTTTTATACATACATTACATTATATAAAACACGGTTTTTTCTGTTTATGTGACAGCTTGTGGTGAATTTTGTTTATGTGTCACTTTGTGATTTATTATGTAGATACCCGTCCTAATCCATCTGGACGAAGTCCATATCGATTATAAACGATTCACAATAGTTGATTTCATTGCGAGGTACTTGACCTCTATATGATACATTTTACAAACATTGCATTCGTTTTTAAAAAGACAAACTTTCAATACATCGAAAGTTGACGGCATGCATACCATTTCATAATATATCTAAACTATAAATGACTTAATAATAATCTTGATGAACTCGACGACTCGAATGCAACGTGTTTTGAAATATGTCATGAATGATTCCAAGTAATGTCTCTAAAATGAGCAAATGCACAGCTGAAGATTTCTTTCATACCTGAGAATAAACATGCTTTAAAATGTCAACCAAAAGGTTAGTGAGTTCATTAGTTTAACATAAATAATCATTTCCATCAATTTAATAAACTACAAGATTTTCATTTTCAGTTCTCATAAATATACGTCCCATGCATAGAGACAAAAATATCATTCATATGGATTGAACACCTGGTAACCGACATTAACAAGATGCATATAAGAATATCCCCTATCATTCCGGGAAATCCTTCAGACATGATAAAAACAACATCGAAGTACTAAAGCATCCGGTACTTTGGATGGGGTTCGTCGGGCCCATAGATCTATCTTTAGGATTCGCGTCAATTAGGCGTGCACTAATTCTCAAAATTAGTGATGTTCCCTAATTCTTAGGCTACCAAGCTAAAAGGGGCATATTCGGCTTCGATCATTCAATCATATAATGCAGTTTTGATTACTTGTGTCTATTTCGTAAAACATTTATAAAAATTTCGCATGTATTCTCAGCCCAAAAATATAAAGGGTAAAAAGGCAAATGAAACTCACTGTACTGTATTTTGTAGTAAAAATACATATGACGACATTTGAACAATGCAGGGTTGGCCTCGGATTCACGAACCTATATCATTGTGTATTTATATTAACACACGTAATTGTAATCGAACAAATATATAAATAAATTTATTAATTGTATTATTTTTATATTATTAATACATATATATATATTTCTTATAAAAAAATATTAATTTTTCTTATGTTATATGTATTAACTATATATTATTTGTTTGTTAAAAATAATAGTTATAATGATACTAAAATAATATTAATATCGGTAAAAATGTTAATAACTATAATACTTGATATTACTAATAAGGGTAATAATGTTAGTAATTCTATTAATGATAATAATAATGATATTAATAATAATAATTGTAAAAATATTAATTTTACTATTAAAGATGTTTATGATAATGATTTTAATAATTATATAATAACGATACTCATGATAATATTAATAATAATTCTTTTAATGATTTGTTATCATGATAATAATAATAATACATAATGATAATACTAATAATTATAGAATGTTACTAATACTAATATTTATGGAACTAATACTAATTTATATTATTTCCATAATACTAGTAATAATAATAATCCTAATAACTATAATAATAATAATAATAATACTTAATTGATAAAACTACAATAATAATAACATTAATAACACTTATAATACTAATTATAACAATTATAATCATAATAATAACAATAATAACAATAATAATAATAATAATAATAATAATAATAATAATAATAATAATAATAATAATAATAATAATAATAATAATAATAATAAAAATAATAATGATAATAAAAATAAGTTAATAAGTGGGATACCTTTAAATGCTAAAAAAATAGTAAACCGTCCAAGCTGGGATTCGAACCCTCGACCTCTCGCTCAAACGAACACACACTCAACCACTCCCCTGATTCTGCTTTTCTGTTTTAATTCACCTTTTTATTATATAAAAACCTTATCACCGTGTTCTTATTACTTCTCCACCTTCATCAGTTTAGATTTACCAAGGTTCAAACCCAAAACAAAACGTTTTATCATTCTTTTTATCATTTAATCGAATTAAAGTTACCAGTTGCGAGTATCAGATTTGTTTTAAAACATAAAATAAAAAGAAAAAAAAATTTGTATCAGTTCTTGAAGAACAATTTTGATTCGAATTTGATTTCAAAAATTTAGAAAGTTTCAGGCTATAATTATAACATGAAAAAGGTTTCAATCCATTCATATAAACTTTATAAATTATTAATTTAACAGAAAACATCAAAACTAATTCGTATTTTACTATGAACAATCCTTTTGACTTTTCATTGTTAAACTTTGACTCGACGATTAATGATTAATACGATAAATTAAAGCTTGTAAAATTCCAGATAGTTTGATTAATGGATTCCAAACACGACTGCATTTCTACATTTTTAAAATTTACTCAATTTCATTGTATTGAATATCACAGTTAATATAACTATGAACATCAAACCAAATTTTAATTTTTAAAACGTTTTAGATTAATATTCCAACATGAAAAAGGTTTTAAATCAATGTTATAAACTTTCTGAATCCTTAAATCGTCTTAAAACATAAAGATGAATTCGAATTTTACCAGGAACGGATCGGTTGACTTTTTGAGATGAAACTTTGACTCCTAAATTCGAATTTGATATAGAAATTTGGTTAGTGAAACTTTCCAGTTTGTTTAGATGAATTATTTCCAACAATCCTGCATTAACCCTTTTTGAAATCTATTGTAAAATTGACCTTTTTGAAAAATCAAGCCAAGAACATGGCAGAAACTGTCCCTTCGTATTTTTCTGATTAAATTTGGTTTTATTAAAAGTTGTTACTGAATTCTGTGGTTTGTAACAGATAATGTGAGGTTGTATGGTCTTAATTAACATCTGTAAAGAATTTCTTTATAGCAAGTTGATCGACAACAATATAATTGATCAGTACGAATATATATAAAAAATATTAAGGTCAGATTGTGATTCTATTATAGATTGTACGATTGATTTGGGTGTTTAACGTTTTCAGAGACAGAAGACAAAATTTGTTAGAGTGTGATTAAAATAGGAAACGAATTTTTAAAGTAGATATACAATTATATATAAATTGTATTATTAACTAATTAAGTATATATTAATACTAATAATAATTATATAAATAATACTCATAATAATAAAATTAATAATAATAATAATAATAATAATAATAATAATAATAATAATAATAATAATAATAATAATAATAATAATATCAATAATTCTAATTTATTAATATTACTATTAATATTTAGATTAATAATAATTATAATAATATTGAATGATATTAACTAAAATTAATAATAATATTATTATCGATAATAATTTGTATTTATATATCTTGTTTATATATATATATATATATATATATATATATATATATATATATATATATATATATATATATATATATATATATATATATATATATATATATATACATATACATATATATATATCTAATTCTTGAATTTTGATCTATATCATGTATAAATATTAATATTTTTAATAATACTAATAATAATATTATAAATAATAATATTATTAATAAAGAGACTATTAATAATAAGTGATATTTACAAACTTTTATTACTAACAAAAATGATAATTTGAATAAATTTAATTATTAATAATGATAATGATAAAATGATAATAGTATTAATATAACAATAATATCTCAAACTTGCAATTAAATATAATACCATTTATGTAATATTATATTATATGATGACATTTATTGTATTGTTAATATTTATATATTTTATATATCTTTAATAGAAATCATATATATAGATTCATAATAACTTATATATTTATATATTTATATATATGTAATTATTTTAATAATAGTTTAATTATTCTAAATATTATTTTATATTTTAAATTTCAATTAATTTAAAGTATACTTTATTAATTCAATATATTATATATGTACTTATATTTATATATATATATATATATATATATATATATATATATATATATATATATATATATATATATATATATATATATATATATACACATATTTATTTATAAGCAATGGTTCGTGAATCGTCGATAACAGTTGAAGGGTAATCATTCATGTAAACTATTCAAAAAATTTTGAAACACGGTTTAACAGACTTTGCTCATCATGTCGAAACCATATAAAGATTAAGTTTAAATTTAGTCGGAAATTTCCGGGTCATCACAGTACCTACCCGTTAAAGAAATTTCATATCGAAATTTGAGCGTGGTTGTCATGGCTAACAATAAAGATGTTTTTATGACGAATATGAGTTGATAAATAGATTTTTATCATCATTGAGCAATATGGGTAAAACAATTTGATTACTCGAAGCGTACGAATGAAGCTATCTCACAAGAGTGAAATGAGTAAAGGTAAATTCGTTTTAACTTCTGACGTAGTCAGGATTGAATTCCGGATTTCAAGGGATGTAAAGAAAATCTAGGAAATCTATAAGATTTGATTCTTCGGTGAGTAAGGAAATTAAGATCTCCATAATTAAATACTGTGATCTGCCTCAATTACCCTGTCTGATATTCCCATTATAAATTAAACTCTTCCGTTCCATTATTCTCACCATTCCTATACTTTCTTTCTTAGTTCATACATCCAAAAGATTGTGAATAAGCTTAATTCAGTTCTAATTCTTGATATTTTCCCAACTATTAGTTCTGTCATCCTTCTTTTCAATCTTCCACCAGAAAAATCTGTTTACTTCTACTAATGCCTTGGGATGATACTATTCTTAATTATACCGTGTCGTTATTTTGCTATTCGTATTAATATCCACGGTTTGTAACTTCCGTGTTGTTATTGGGCTTTATATTGTCTCTTATGTTTTGGAGCTCTTTGCCTTTTTATTATCCTCCCGACCTCTGGTAAAGCGAGTAACGGTCTAGAATTCGTAAGTATGGAATTTCGGATAAACATCAAGTTCTAAATAAGAAAGAATGTATTAGCACGATTTGATTTGTCAAATTACCAGAATCACTGAGAATAGAACTATCAAGAATATACTTTCTTGATATGTTCAGAAGTTAAGCAGAATGAAAGAGTTATATAACATGGCACATGATGACGTTATGGTCTGTGAATCATCGCGTTCCATTAGAAACTCAGCATGACTTACTGTAATATAATCACGTTGATCAAGTGTCATTATATTATACTAATTCATGCATCAATTTCTTTACATTTCTCCAGAATTCATTCATAAATTAAACTTAAATTTTACAGAAGTTTCCAATATAATGAAACACAGGAAGCACGAAGAGGTATATAATTTCGGACGAGAATATTTATGAAAATATCCTCAGAAATATCGAAGATATTTATGATGATATTTTGGAATTTCTAAGTTCGAAGGTTGATGAAGAATGATTTTCTGCAAGATTTTAACATGACTTCGGTGCAAGATATTCTCATTGAACATAGGGTATGGTCCTTGTATTTGTCCTTGGTCTCCTTCGTGGTTAGCTCTATCCGTTTTCCAGTTCCAACTTTTCTGAGCTTTTTCCAATATACTATTCTTTATCATCAAACTTCCATCGATTAAGGTCGTTTACGGTTGCCTATAGTTTCTGCTGCTTCATTCAGCTTTTTCAAAGTTCAATGTATTGATTCGTAGGCTGGGTGCTTTTCAAAATTTCAGAATTGAAGATCATAATTCTAGGAGATAATTGTTATATGTATACATATAACTATTGATGTAGAAATGCTACGAGATTCAAAATACTGATTGCTGATTCTCGGTAATTAGTATGGCAATTATTGTTACAGGGTATAGATGAATACTCGATGGGGTTTCAATGCATATAATGATTTTTTGGAAAGTCCAAATTCATTGAAGTTGCTGGTAAGTTTACTGCTAATGTGGTGGAATATAAACGGTTCCCCGGTAACGATGACGACAGGAAAACTTATATATCGAGGTTATAATAAGGCTAATTCGAATGAAAGTCGAAGTTGACTTGCTGGAGCTGTGATAAAATTTGCTACTTTGAAAGGGATCGCAAAGTTATTTTTGGTAATAACAATGCCAAAGGAGTTAGCACAGATACGTGTTAACATTTACTCAGGTTTCGAGTGTTTTCAGGTGGATAACTATATGTATAAATCCTTCCTTCCGTAGCGAAAGTGTGGTTGGTTCATCCTCTCGATTGAGGTGTTTTCAAGAATCATGAAAGGTTTGAACGCAGATTGGAATCATCAAGATACAAATGAGGTTTAAGATGAAATTAAGTGAAAAACTTGAAGAATTGTTTAGTTTCATATGTTATAATCAATATTTTTAATTCATTTTAATTGTCCAATGTTGATAGTCCACAGTTAGCAGTGTACAAATAATAATTCATATATAGTTTACTATATAATATTCGAATTAATTAATACGTATCGTGACCCGTGTACATGTCTCAGACTCGATCACAACTCAAACTATATATATTATTGTAGAATCAACCTCAACCCTGTATAGCTAACTCCAACATTACTGCATATAGAGTGTCTATGGTTATTCCAAATAATATATATAGATGCGTTGATATGATATGTCAAAACCGTGTATACGTGTCCCGATATTTAAAGTGCGTAAAATAAATAACAGAAATTAAATGACGATAAATAAAATTGCGAGAATTAAATTGCGATAAAATAAATTGCGATAATTAAATTGCGATAATTAAATTACGATAAATAAAATGTAATCAGTTAGCTAGGAACAGTTAGCTAAGATTTTGTTAGCGTGGATTCTTAACAGAATTTCTCATAGTTAATTTGTTTGTTTCTAACAAATTTTATTTTGTCCAATGTTTTCTTCATTATGCCACTTGTTGAATTCTGATAGGTCAAAATCCAAGTATGAAATTGAATGAAAATGGTTATTCTGTGGTGAACGGATTCGTATAGCTGTGGTTGTAAGTAGGATAGTAAATGACTGTTGAATCAGATTCGAAGAATGTACAGTGTAACTTATTAATACGAAATCTAAATATTCCTCGGGTATTACCTACCCGTTAAAATATTTTCACCATTAACAGTTTGTACAATAAAAATTTTAATTACAATCTTTATGAAAACATATATACATATATATTTTCTTCAGACGTAATTATGGATTTAATGAGTCAATGTGATATTAAACTCATCAGATTTACGGCTACAACTAGAGTATATAATCTCTAAAATATTAGAGAGTACATAATCACCATGAAGGACGAAGATAGTTTATGTAGAACGATTCGTAGAACGATGATTATGCTTGAGGTATAGATTGCGAGGTTGAGACGTGTGATGATGTTGTTATTATTGGTACTGGTAATGCTGCTGGTGCTTCTGATAGTGGTACTGTTGCTGTCGGTGCTACAAGTGTTGTTGGTGCTAAGGTTGGTGATGATGTTGGTGTAGTAAGTATAGCTTGTAAATCACGCACCATTCTTGTCAGGGTTTCAATTCTACCCTCTATCATTTCTATCCATCCACTCATCTGATTCGATAGATCTTGATTATCAATTCGAAGTTCCCTAACTTCTTCTAATATTCCCCTCCGATTGGTATTCGGAAGTAGAGGTTGAATATTTTCTGAGATTGCAGTAATACGACCTTCGAGGTGGAAAACTTTAGCAAGAAGGGTGAATACAGTGTTGCGCATAGGTTCACCGGTGAGTACATCATTTTCTCCGATGTTAGGAGGTAAGTTTGGTTTGCGGTAGGGTTCGCCTTCTTCATTTCTCCATCGAGTGAGTAAGTCTCGGACCCACCCCCATCTTCTCCAGAAAGAAAAATAGCTAAACGGTGGAGACACTTCGGGTTCATTGACTTCGGAGTCTACTTCAATACGCCTCTCGAAATTGCTTCCGGAACTAATGAAATCCAAGCTAGGTGTAGGATCCATCTCTTATGATCAGTTAGAGGATTTTCGATATGAAATGATTTTCGGTTATCGGATAATATTCTAATTATATAGAATATCTAATATAGTACAGAAGATCCCGTAGATCCCGGATGATATTAAGGAAACGTGTCAGATAAAGTCAACAGTAACAGATACGCTAAGATATGGATTTGTCTATACACTATTCATGCAATCAATGCAGTAAAACGTGTCTAGACTAAGAATAATGAGCAGGTAATTTCCTAAGGATGATAAGCAGATGATTTCTGACAAAAATGATAAGCAAAACTTTTGACATGCAGACACGGTCGAAGTCCAGACTCACTAATGCATCCTAACGACTATCAATTAGACACACTAATTCAAGACCTGGTTCGCTAAGACCACCACTCTGATACCAACTGTAGCACAGTTAGGGACAACCACCGTCCCACCCAGTGCATTCCCAGCTAACCGCCTGGTGACCACTGAGTGTACCTCAGATACTGATTTTAGGGGCTGCCTCTCGGCTACTACCAACCCTCGTAAGGGATCGCAAGGAGTAAGAGCCAATGCTTTGTCACAGGATTTTCATTTTCAGTTCTCATAAATATACGTCCCATGCATAGAGACAAAAATATCATTCATATGGATTGAACACCTGGTAACCGACATTAACAAGATGCATATAAGAATATCCCCTATCATTCCGGGAAATCCTTCGGACATGATAAAAACAACATCGAAGTACTAAAGCATCCGGTACTTTGGATGGGGTTCGTCGGGCCCATAGATCTATCTTTAGGATTCACGTCAATTAGGCGTGCACTAATTCTCAAAATTAGTGATGTTCCCTAATTCTTAGGCTACCAAGCTAAAAGGGGCATATTCGACTTCGATCATTCAACCATATAATGCAGTTTCGATTACTTGTGTCTATTTTGTAAAACATTTATAAAAATTGCGCATGTATTCTCAGCCCAAAAATATAAAGGGTAAAAAGGCAAATGAAACTCACTGTACTGTATTTTGTAGTAAAAATACATATGACGACATTTTAACAATGCAGGGTTGGCCTCAGATTCACGAACCTATATCATTGTGTATTTATATTAACACGCGTAATTGTAATCGAACAAATATATAAATAAATTTATTAATTGTATTATTTTTATATTATTAATACATATATATATATATATATATATATATATATATATATATATATATATATATATATATATATATATATATATATATATATTTCTTATAAAAAAATATTAATTTTTCTTATGTTATATGTATTAACTATATATTATTTGTTTGTTAAAAATAGTAGTTATAATGATACTAAAATAATATTAATATAGGTAAAAATGTTAATAACTATAATACTTGATATTACTAATAAGGGTAATAATGTTAATAATTCTATTAATGATAATAATAATAATAATGATATTAATAATAATAACTGTAAAAATATTAATTTTACTATTAAAGATGTTTATGATAATGATTTTAATAATTATATAATAACGATACTCATGATAATATTAATAATAATTCTTTTAATGATTTGTTATCATGATAATAATAATAATACATAATGATAATACTAATAATCATAGAATGTTACTAATACTAATATTTATGCAACTAATACTAATTTATATTATTTCCATAATACTAGTAATAATAATAATCCTAATAACTATAATAATAATAATAATACTTAATTGATAAAACTACAATAATAATAACATTAATAACACTTATAATACTAATTATAATAATTATAATCATAATAATAACAATGATAATAATAATAATAATAATAATAATAATAATAATAATAATAATAATAATAATAATAATAATAATAATAATAATAATGATAATAAAAATAAGTTAATAAGTGGGCTACCTTTAAATGCTAAAAAAAATAGTAAACAGTCCAAGCTGGGATTCAAACCCTTGACCTCTCGCTCAAACGAAAACACACTCAACCACTCCCCTGATTCTGCTTTTCTGTTTTAATTCACCTTTTTATTATATAAAAACCTTATCACCGTGTTCTTATTACTTCTCCACCTTCATCAGTTTAGATTTACCAAGGTTCAAACCCAAAACAAAATGTTTTATTATTCTATCATTTAATCGAATTAAAGTTACCAGTTGTGAGTATCAAATTTGTTTTAAAACATAAAATAAAAAGAAGAAAAAAATCTGTATCAGTTCCTGAAGAATAATTTTGATTCGAATTTGATTTCAAAAATTTAGAAAGTTTCAGGCTATAATTATAACATGAAAAAGGTTTCAATCCATTCATATAAACTTTATAAATTATTAATTTAACAGAAAACATCAAAACTAATTCGTATTTTACTATGAACAATTCCTTTGACTTTTCATTGTTAAACTTTGACTCGACGATTAATGATTAATACGATAAATTAAAGCTTGTAAACTTCCAGACAGTTTGATTATTGGATTCCAAACACGACTGCATTTCTACATTTTTAAAATTTACTCAATTTCATTGTATTGAATATCACAGTTAATATAACTATGAACATCAAACCAAATTTTAATTTTTAAAATATTTTAGATTAATATTCCAACATGAAAAAGGTTTTAAATCAATGTTATAAACTTTTTGAATCCTTAAATCGTCTTAAAACACAAAGATGAATTCGAATTTTACCAGGAACGGATCGGTTGACTTTTTGAGATGAAACTTTGACTCCTAAATTCGAATTTGATATAGAAATTTGGTTAGTGAAACTTTTCAGTTTGTTTAGATGAATTATTTCCAACAATCCTGCATTAACCCTTTTTGAAATCTATTGTAAAATCGACCTTTTTGAAAAATCAAGCCAAGAACAGGGCAGAAACTGTCCCTTCGTATTTTTCTGATTAAATTTGGTTTTATTAAAAGTTGTTACTGAATTCTGTGGTTTGTAACAGATAATGTGAGGTTGTATGGTCTTAATTATAGCAAGTTGATCGACAACAATATAATTGATCAGTATGAATATATATAAAAAATATTAAGGTCAAATTGTGATTCTGTTATAGATTGTACGATTGATTTGGCTGTTTAACGTTTTCAGAGACAGAAGACAAAATTTGTTAGAGTGTGATTAAGATAGGAAACGAATTTTTAAAGTAGATATACAATTATATATAAATTGTATTATTAACTAATTAAGTATATATTAATACTAATAATAATTATATAAATAATACTCATAATAATAAAATTAATAATAATAATAATATCAATAATTCTAATTTATTAATATTACTATTAATATTTAGATTAATAATAATTATAATAATATTGAATGATATTAACTAAAATTAATAATAATATTATTACCGATAATAATTTGTATTTATATATCTTGTTTATATATATATATATATATATATATATATATATATATATATATATATATATATATATATATATATATATATATATATATATATATATATATATATATATATATATATATATATATATATATATATATATATATATATATAATTCTTGAATTTTGATCTATATCATGTATAAATATTAATATTTTTAATAATACTAATAATAATATTATAAATAATAATATTATTAATAAAGATACTATTAATAATAAGTGATATTTATAAACTTTTATTACTAACAAAAATGATAATTTGAATAAATTTAAATATTAATAATGATAATGATAAAATGATAATAGTATTAATATAACAATAATATCTCAAACTTGCAATTAAATATAATACCATTTATGTAATATTATATTATATGATGACATTTATTGTATTGTTAATATTTATATATTTTATATATCTTTAATAGAAATCATATATATATAGATTCATAATAACTTATATATTTATATATTTATATATATGTAATTATTTTAATAATAGTTTAATTATTCTAAATATTATTTTATATTTTAAATTTCAATTAATTTAAAGTATACTTTATTAATTCAATATATATATATATATATATATATATATATATATATATATATATATATATATACTTATATATATATATACTTATATATATATATATATATATATATATATATATATATATATATATATATATATATATATATATATATATATATTTATAAGCAATGGTTCGTGAATCGTCGATAACAGTTGAAGGGTAATCATTCATGTAAACTATTCAAAAAATATTGAAACACGGTTTAACAGACTTTGCTCATCATGTCGAAACCATATAAAGATTTAGTTTAAATTTGGTCGAAAATTTCCGGGTCATCACATATTATCACTAAACCATAATATATTTATATTTATAGAAAAAATAGGATCTTAATAAAAAAAATTAGAATGTATGTCCAAAATAATAAGATATTATAATTCGTGTATATAATCAAAAGTTCAATTTTTTACAACAAGATTGTAAATGTTATTAAATTCAATATCTTTCAAAACGTTACGAAGTATTATTTATATTTATAATAAAATAATAATAAGAATTAAAATTAATTTATATTATACTCTACATATTGTTCCATACTTATTTATTATCTATCTATCTATATATAGTTAATATTGAAATGCTATAATGATGACATCATGAATAGTCATTTTTCTTCATTAAAAAATTTAAAAAGAAAATAGAAAAAAATCTAACCCACTTGGATGACATCATAAATCAATTTAATTTATAATTAAAATTTAATCTTTACAATTAATTATTAATTATGATTAAGATATAAATTAACAAAAGATGCAGCCTTTATTCCTTTTATAATTTACGGAGTATTTTTTATTTTAAATGGTAAATAAAATTACCCCTGTACTCCTCAATATTTTCGCTAAATCAAAAAGCATATACGAATACAAATCGTCATCCTCAAAATATCTCCCTTTTCCCAAATCAACTTAAAACCTTAGAAAACTCAAACGAATTGGATGCCTTTACTTACTCTCTTTTACAAAGAATTCAAATTTATCTCCTCAAAAAATAGTTTCATTCATCTTTTACACCATCTTTTAATGGATCTTTCATATACTATAAGCTTCATTAGAAGTCTTTTAAGGTGAATCAATCTTTTGATTAAAGAGTTTATCAATTAGATTATCTTTGTTTAATTCGTGGTTATGAGTTTAGACCTCATACCATTTATTGGTTCATGATATTTTTGAATTTGGATAAATGTATTTCATCATAAAAAAAATTTCTTTATAGTTTTTTACTTATCTTAATTATTTATTGGATGTATACCACATGTTTGATAAAATGACATGAATGAATTTGATTTTTGTTAACATGAGTTGCTATTCGTAAGGTTATGAATCCATAATATACACATATGTGCAATAGTAGAACACTGACTGTATAATGAGATGTTTGTGTTCATGGTTAGCATTTAAAGTTCCGTTTAGTATCTCCAATTTATTGAGTTTTTATATTTATTTTTCATTTAAGTATGTGTGAAGGTATAGGTACTAAAAAGTATGAATTTTTAAGTTTCAACTTTGATGAAAAACTACCAAAGTTTCTAATTGTACATCCATTGAGTTTCTAATTTTTTTATTTAAAAAAAGTTTCAACTTTAATGAAAGACCACCAAAGTTGCATCTGGATCTTTGAATTGTTGAAGGAAATTGCTGAAGGAAATTAGCAAGGTTAACCTATTTGGTACTTAACAATTACGAAAGTATTTGCATCTGTACATTTTGTTATGTAATTTTGTATGTTAAACTTTTCATTGTTTCTTACTTTGATAAAATTAGCACTTGTATTGTGTTCATGTACAGAGGAAAGGTTGAAGGGTTTCTGATTTTGAACATTTGAAGTTAAGGAAGGTAAAACTCTATTCATGGACACACTTTGATCTTTTAATGAACCAATGAGCTAATAATTGTATTTACCGGGGAAGATACTTAAGATTTTGAAAAACTAGCTTCATGAAAATATTCAAGATATAAATTTTAAAGTCAAGGTTAGTTAATTGCATAAAATATTGACTACTTGTCCATTTCTTTTGTATGTAATGAGTTAAATTTTAAGATATGGTCGTATGTAGAAAGAGTTTTTACCTGGGGATTAACTATTATAAAGATACTTTTCTTTTCATTTTCAGTTTCGAGTGGAGTTAAACACATTGTTTGATGATAAATATAACTAAATAAGTAATTTACCGATAGATACCTAGATTGCTCAGAATATTAGGTAATATCTTTTTTCTCAAAATCTTTACATGTTTAACCAATAAGTAAAATGGAATGAGATGGATTTGCTCCAAGGTAGAGTATATGGTGTCCTTTTTCTCTATTTATAAAAAAAACTATTTTGACTTTTCACCATATGGTTAATAATTGTAATGTAACTGTAATAATGGATAATCAAAAACTATTTTCATCAAAAACTATATATTGATAAAAATTGTCAATGTGATGAATCAGAAAAACGAATAATGAATAATCATTTATCATGACGATTTTTATAATAATTGGTACTCATAATTGTTTATAGTAATTGGCTACCATTTGGTTATATATATATATATATATATATATATATATATATATATATATATATATATATATATACACACACACACACACACACACACACACACACATACTAGTGAAATGACTAGTGAAATCACATGGTTGTTTAAATGAAACAGTTTAATAATAAGTTTTATGTATTAAGAGAATGTAAATGCTAAAGTCATTTAGTTTAATGACCCGTGGAACAACGAATTCCGACTAAGAAACTTGTTATTTTTACAAATATATTGATGTACTTAATTTGGTCATAATAAATGAACTACCTTGATGTACTCAACTTTGTCATTAAAACCTACATTATAACATTTTATTGAGACATTTATTTCACATACATATGTAACGTAGTTAATCTCGTAAAAAGCACCCATATATGAATAATAATAATATAATAACTATAATTATAATTATAATTATAATATAATAAATAATAATAAAGTTTGTTTAAAAATTGAGTATTTATATTTTAATAATAATTATTAGTAATAAAAAATGCCTCTTGATAAATGTTTAAAAATAAAAATATAATTATTATATGAAGGGTGTACAATATGCTTCAAAGTTTTTACACGTGTTTATGAGGTGATTTGTAAAAGATTGTACAATTTATTTTAAAGCTTATAAATATGATCATGTGGGTGTTTTATCATAAGGTTATACATAATGCTTCAAATATTGTACATATGGTCCTGAGGGTGTTTTACCTAACGGTTGTACATAATGTTTCGAATTTTGGTCATGAAGGTGTTGTATCATAAGGTTGTACATAATGCTCCATATATTATAAAATTAACATGTTAATATTTTTACTAAATATAATGAAATCATCACGAGGGCTTAGAATTTTTTCTTTATTTTAAATTTTTTAAGCTTAGATAATTCTTATTTATAATATCATTAAGTAGATTTAATTTAATTATAAAAATAATTCTATTTATGACATCACTTATATGCTTTCATAATTTTTCTTTTTGATTTTTTATAGAAGGAAAAAAAGTAATTATTGCATCATCATTTTAGCATTTTAATAGAATTTATAGATTATAACACGTGGAGCCCTTATACACAAATACATGATGTCATTAAGTATCATTTTTCTAATTAGAAAAAAAAAAGGTCGCAAAGATTGGTCGCAAATATCATTAAACTACACCTACTAATATGAAAATAATGTTAACATCCAATAATACACACACCCTTAAATCCCCAACCTAAACAAACTCTCTTCATTCATCGAATCTTTTTCTCTTTCAAAATCGTATTCTAAAAATGATGATGTCATAGATAAAAAATATTCAAGTTTAAATAAAATTCAAAAATATAAATAAAAAAATTCTAAACCTCTTATGATGATGTTATTAAAATAATTAATTGAATTTAATAAAAATACTAATACATTAATTATGTAATATATTAAGCATTATGTATAACATTAAGATAAAACACATCCAACCATATGTACAATATTGAACCATTATGCACAACTTTATAGTAAAACACCATCATGACCATATTTAAAATATCTGAAGCATTATGTACAACCTTATGATAAAACACTCGCATGATCATATGTACAGACTTTAAAATAAATTGTACAATCTTCTACAAAACACTCAATGAACAAATGTACAAATTTTAAAGCATATTGTACAACCTTCATATAAATTGTATATTAATTTTTAAAAACATTTCAAAAGACATTTGCTATTAGTAATTAGTAATAATTATCATTAGAAATATAAATACTCAATTTTTAAGCAAACTTTATTATTATTAATTATAATTATTATTATTATAATATTAATATTCAAATATGGATTCTCTTTACGGGATTAATTACGTTACATATGTATGCGAAAATGCATGTCTCCGTATGTTTGTAAAAACGACGACAAGTTTCTTAGTCAGAATCCGTGATTTTACCGGTCATTAAACTAAACGACTTTAACGTTTAGATTCACTTAATTCCTAAAACATGTCATTAAACTGTTTTGTTTAACCAAACCTGTAGTTCTACGGGTCATTTCAAATAACAAACCCAACCCAACCCTTAGACATCCATGACTAAAAATGACAATTTTTGCCCTCTCCAACATTTACATCTCTCGTGACTTCAACTAACTAACTAACTAACTAACTAACTAACTAAAAGGCCGGTCAGTCTGTCTGTAACCAAAAAACTAACTCAGGGGGGTTATTAGACTTCATCATTCACAATTCACTCTGCTACGTACATCTGAATCAATACCATTATCAATGTTGTTGTTGTTGTTGTTGTGACGTTGAGATATCTTTAACAGATCTATATCCATATCACCTTCTACCTTCATACGTTGTTCGTCCGCTCCCCCATCAATCGTCGCAGATTCCCGACTACTAGTTGTCGTTGGAGGTGGCCGTTGAACTTCTTGTACAGGATCACGAAACTTATTTTTTGATGGCTTTATCCTTGTGCAAAAAACTTCAAAAAAGTTGTTTGCACAACCCCGATCATAAACATTGTATCTGTTGTCACTTCTGTAACGGAAGTTTTCATAGGTCGTCTGAAAAAATGAATAAAATGAACATCATTTCATTTCACTACTAATAAGAGAGAGGAACGTATAAATATAAATACCTTTATTAAAAAATATATATAAAAAAACATAAATTTTAATAGGTCTTGCTAACCTGGTTTGAACTGATAAGATAGAGATGAAACCCGGTGAGTCTACCAACGAACCAAAGCGAAATGAAATAATAAACCATTAATACAACTGAAGCAGGGGATTCTTTCATTGCCTTCCAAACCCTACCCTCGTTATCTCTCATCAAAATCTTGATTTATAAAGCTGACATTGAAAATACGTAGATGCAAAGAAGTGTTGATGAAGCAACAAATAGAAAGAAGAACCTATAATTTTGCTGCATTAAAATAATAGTAATAGTTACAATTATATGACAAGAAAAAAGATAATAAGAAATCACTGACAAATTTTAAATTTAGGAAACTAAAATATGTATGTTACCAGTCCAGTGCATTGTCCGACCTAGGGACAGAGGTGGTCGAACCGCTCAACACAATTGTTACAAACTGAACAATGGGAGCAACGAGAAGGGCGATAGAGCATGCTCGTGTCACAATATTTGACTCTAAAACTCGGTGTTGTTTGTCTTCCGTGTGATGCTGCTGAAGTAAATTCTTCTTCTGGTGGATGCGGGTTACGAGGAACAATCCCGGGATCACGGGCTGAAGTAAGAAGAAGCACCACAATTACCTATCAATCAAATATCACCCAAACAATCATGACACGTATCTTGTGAAATGTCCCGTTCATATTGATTATAAACGTTCCATATTAATTGATTTCGTTGCGAGGTTTTGACCTCTATATGAGACGTTTTTCAAAGACTGCATTCATTTTTAAAACAAACATAACCTTTATTTTATCGATAAAGGTTTAAAAAGCATTACGTAGATTATCAAATAATGATAATCTAAAATATACTGTTTACACACGACCATTACATAATAGTTTACAATAAGAATATATTACATCAAAAATAAGTTTCTTGAATGCAGTTTTTACACAATATCATACAAGCATGGACTCCAAATCTTGTCCTTATTTTAGTATTCAACAGCAGAAGCTCTTAATAATCACCTGAGAATAAACATGCTTAAAACGTCAGCAAAAATGTTGGTGATTTATAGGTTTAACCTATATATTATCAAATCATAATATTAGACCACAAGATTTCATATTTCAATACATCCCATACATAGAGATAAAAATCATTCATATAGTGAACACCTGGTAACTGACATTAACAAGATGCATATAGAATTTCCCCATCATTCCGGGACACCCATCGAACATGATAATTTCGAAGTACTAAAGCATTCCAAATTCCAGAATGGGGCTTGTTGGGCCCGATAGATCTATCTTTAGGATTAGCGTCAATTTGGGGGTCTGTTCCCAAATTCTTAGGCTACCAAGCTAAAAAGGGGCATATTCGGCTTCGATCATTCACCCATATAATGTAGTTTCATTTACTTGTGTCTATTTCGTAAAACATTTATAAAGTTGCATGTATTCTCATCCCAAAATATTAGATTTTAAAAGTGGGACTATAACTCACTTTCACAGATTTTTACTTTGTCGCGAAGTAAGACTTGGCCACTGATCGATTCACGAACCTATACAAATATGTACATATATATCAAAGTATGATCAAAATATATTTACAACATTTTTTATTACGTTTTAATGATTTGAGTTTGTTAAGTCAGCAGTCCTCGTTAGTAACCTACAGCTAGTTGTCCACAGTTAGATGTACAGAAATAAATAAATATAAATTATCTTGGATTAATCCACGACCCAGTGTATACAAGCCTCAGGCTAGATCACAACTCAAACTATATATATTATTTTGGAATCAACCTCAACCCTGTATAGCTAACTCCAACATTACAGCATATAGAGTGTCTATGGTTGTTCCAAAATATATTATATAGATGAGTCGATATGATATGTCAAAACATTATATACGTGTCTATGGTATCCCAAGATTACATAATATATATTAGAATACATGAATAATACAATATAAGTTTGTTAAGTTATGATTTGTATAGAATTGTTACAATATTTTCCGTAGCTACAACAATAAAAAAAAACAATCTTGTTTTACCCATAACTTCTTCGTTTTAAATCCGTTTTGAGTGAATCAAATTGCTATGGTTTCATATTGAACTCTATTTATGAATCTAAGTCGGAAACATAAGTTACAAGTCGTTTTTGTAAAGGTAGTCATTTCAGTCGAAAAAAACGACGTCTAGATGACCATTTTGGAAAACATACTTCCACTTTGAGTTTAACCATGATTTTTGGATATAGTTTCATGTTCATAAAAAAATCATTTTCCCAGAAGAACAACTTTTAAATCAAAGTTTATCATAGTTTTTAATCAACTAACCCAAAACAGCCCGCGGGTGTTACTACGACGGCGTATATCCGGTTTTACGGTGTTTTTCGTGTTTTCCGGTTTCAAATCATTAAGTTAGCATATCATATAGATATATAACATGTGTTTAGTTGATTTTAGAAGTCAAGTTAGAAGGATTAACTTTTGTTTGCGAACAAGTTTAGAATTAACTAAACTATGTTCTAGTGATTACGAGTTTAAACCTTCGAATAAGATAGTTTTATATATATGAATCGAATGATGTTATAAACATCATTACTACCTCAATTTTAGTAGGTAAACCTACTGGAAGTGACAAGAAATGATCTAGATTCAAAGGATCTTGGATGGCTTGAATGTTCTTGAAGTAGGATCATGACACAAAAATAAGTTCAAGTAAGATTTTTACTTGAATTAAGATAGTTTATTGTTATAGAAATTGAATCAAAGTTTGAATATGAATATTACCTTGAATAAGAAAGATAACCTACTGTAAATAACAAAGGTTTCTTGATCTTAGATGATTACTTGGAATGGATTAAAAACTTGGATGTAAACTAGTAAACTTGAAAGGATTTTTGAAGTGTTCTTGAAGTGTTCTTCCTAAGATGATTATAGCTTGATTCTTGAAGTAATTTTTGATGAAGATGATGATTAGCTACTGGCAAAATTCGTTCATAAGTGTGTGTGTGTGTGTGTGTGTGTGTTGAGAGAGAATTAGAAAGAGAATTGAAAGTTAAATGGAGTGAATGATGAGTGGTAAGTGGTGAGTGGTGAGTGGGGTTAAAAGGAGTTCTAGTTAGTTGACTAGTTCATGGTAGAAGTTAAAATTGATTAGTCATGTATGAGATAATCAAGAGTGTAATCCCATGCTAGTTCCTATTGGTATATACACATAGTAAGTACGTCTTGAAGCTGTGTATAATACGGGTATGAATACGACTAGAATTCTTGATGAAAAAAGAATGGGAATGTAACTGTAACCATTTTTGTTAAGTATGAGTGTTTTGATATATGTCTTGAAGTCTTCCAAAAGTATATTAATACATCTAAATACACTACATGTATATACATTTTAACTGAGTCGTTAAGTCATCGTTAGTCGTTACATGTAATTGTTGTTTTGAAACCTTTAAGTTAACGATCTCATTTAATATTGTTAACCCATTGTTTATTATATCTAATGAGATGTTAAATTATTATATTATCATGATATTATGATATATTAATATATCTTAATATGATATATATACATTTAAATGTCGTTACAACGATAATCGTTACATATATGTCTCGTTTCGAAATCCTTAAGTTAGTAGTCTTGTTTTTATGTATATAACTCATTGTTAATATACTTATGGAGATACTTACTTATCATAATCTCATGTTAACAATATGTATATCCATATATATATCGTCATGTTGTTTTTACGAGTTTTAACGTTCGTGAATCGCCGGTCAACTTGGGTGGTCAATTGTCTATATGAAACCGATTTTAGTTAATCAAGTCTTAACAAGTTTGATTGCTTAACATGTTGAAAACACTTAATCATGTAAATATCAATTTCATCTAATATATATAAACATGGAAAAGTTCGGGTCACTACAGTACCTACCCGTTAAATAAATTTCATCCCAAAATTTTAAGCAGTTGGAGGTGTTGACGTATCTTCTGGAAATAAGTGATGGTATTTCTTCTTCATCTGATCTTCTCGTTTCCAGGTGAACTCGGGTCCTCTACAAGCATTCCATTGAACCTTAACAATTGGTATTTTGTTTTGCTTAAGTCTTTTAACCTCACGATCCATTATTTCGAAGGGTCCTTCGATAAATTGAAGTTTTTCGTTGATTTGAATTTCGTCTAACGGAATAGTGAGATCTTCTTTAGCAAAATATTTCTTCAAATTCGAGACATGGAAAGTGTTATGTACAGCCGCGAGTTGTTGAGGTAACTCAAGTCTGTAAGCTACTGGTCCGACACGATCAATAATCTTGAATGGTCCAATATACCTTGGATTTAATTTCCCTCGTTTACCAAATCGAACAACGCCTTTCCAAGGTGCAACTTTAAGCATGACCATCTCTCCAATTTCAAATTCTATATCTTTTCTTTTAATGTCAGCGTAACTCTTTTGTCGACTTTGGGCAGTTTTCAACCGTTGTTGAATTTGGATGATCTTCTCGGTAGTTTCTTGTATTATCTCCGGACCCGTAATCTGTCTATCCCCCACTTCACTCCAAAAAATCGGAGACCTGCACTTTCTACCATAAAGTGCTTCAAACGGCGCCATCTCAATGCTTGAATGGTAGCTGTTGTTGTAGGAAAATTCTGCTAACGGAAGGTGTCGATCCCAACTGTTTCCGAAATCAATAATACAGGCTCGTAGCATGTCTTCAAGCGTTTGTATCGTCCTTTCGCTCTGCCTATCAGTTTGTGGATGATAGGCAGTACTCATGTCTAGACGAGTTCCTAATGCTTGCTGTAATGTCTGCCAGAATCTTGAAATAAATCTGTCATCCCTATCAGAGATAATAGAGATTGGTATTCCATGTCTGGAGACGACTTCCTTCAAATACAATCGTGCTAACTTCTCCATCTTGTCATCTTCTCTTATTGATAGGAAGTGTGCTGATTTGGTGAGACGATCAACTATTACCCAAATAGTATCAAAACCACTTGCAGTCCTTGGCAATTTAGTGATGAAATCCATGGTAATGTTTTCCCATTTCCATTCTGGGATTTCGGGTTGTTGAAGTAGACCTGATGGTTTCTGATGCTCCGCTTTGACCTTAGAACACATCAAACATTCTCCTACGTATTTAGCAACATCGGCTTTTATACCCGGCCACCAAAAATGTTTCTTGAGATCCTTTTACATCTTCCCCGTTTCAGGATGTATTGAGTATCTGGTTTTATGAGCTTCTCTAAGTACCATTTCTCTCATATCTCCAAATTTTGGTACCCAAATTCTTTCAGCCCTATACCGGGTTCCGTCTTCCCAAATATTAAGATGCTTCTCCGATCCTTTGGGTATTTCATCCCTTAAGTTTCCCTCTTTTAAAACTCCTTGTTGCGCCTCCTTTATTTGAGTAGTAAGGTTAGTGTGAATCATTATATTCATAGATTTTACTCGAATAGGTTCTCTGTCCTTTCTGCTCAAGGCGTCGGCTACCACATTTGCCTTTTCCGGGTGATAACGAATCTCAAAGTCATAATCATTCAACAATTCAATCCACCTACGCTGCCTCATATTCAGTTGTTTCTGATTAAATATGTGTTGAAGACTTTTGTGGTCGATATATATAATATTTTTGACCCCATATAAGTAGTGCCTCCAAGTCTTTAATGCAAAAACAACCGCGCCTAATTCCAAATCATGCGTCGTATAATTCTGCTCGTGAATCTTCAATTGTCTAGATACATAAGCAATTACCTTCGTTCGTTGCATTAATACATAACCGAGACCTTGCTTTGAGGCATCACAATATATCACAAAATCATCATTCCCTTCAGGTAATGACAATATAGGTGCCGTAGTTAACTTTTTCTTCAACAATTGAAACGCTTTCTCTTGTTCATCCTTCCATTCAAATTTCTTCCCTTTATGCGTTAATGCAGTCAAGGGTTTTGCTATTTTGGAAAAATCTTGAATGAATCTCCTGTAATAACCAGCCAGTCCTAAAAATTGGCGTATGTGCTTCGGGGTTTTCGGGGTTTTCCACTTTTCAACGGTTTCAATCTTTGCTGGATCCACCTGAATACCTTCTTTGTTCACTATGTGACCGAGGAATTTAACTTCTTCCAACCAAAATGCACACTTTGAAAACTTAGCGTACAGTTTTTCCTTTCTTAACAACTCTAGCACTTTTCTCAAATGTTCTTCATGCTCTTGGTCATTCTTTGAGTAAATAAGTATGTCATCGATGAAAATAATGACAAACTTATCAAGGTATGGTCCACACACTTGGTTCATGAGGTCCATGAACACAGCTGGTGCGTTAGTCAACCCAAACGGCATAACCATAAACTCGTAATGATCGTAACGCGTCCTAAAAGCAGTCTTTGGAATATCATCTTCTTTCACCCGCATTTGATGATACCCGGAACGTAAGTCAATCTTTGAATAAACAGACGAGCCTTGTAGTTGATCAAATAAGTCGTCGATTCTCGGTAGTGGGTAGCGGTTCTTGATGGTAAGTTTGTTCAACTCTCGGTAGTCGATACACAACCTGAATGTACCATCTTTCTTCTTGACAAATAAAACAGGAGCTCCCCACGGTGATGTGCTTGGTCGAATGAAACCACGCTCTAAAAGTTCCTGTAACTGACTTTCTAATTCTTTCATTTCGCTGGGTGCGAGTCTGTATGGAGCACGAGCTATTGGTGCAGCTCCTGGTACAAGGTCTATTTGAAATTCAACGGATCGATGTGGGGGTAATCCCGGTAATTCTTTCGGAAATACATCGGGAAATTCTTTTGCGACGGGAACATCACTGATGTTCTTTTCTTCAGGTTTAACTTCCTTGATGTGTGCTAGAATGACGTAACAACCTTTTCTTATTAGTTTTTGCACCTTCAAACTACTAATAAGATTTAATTTCGCATTGTTCTTTTCTCCGTACATCATTAAAGGTTTTCCCTTTTCACGCATAATGCGAATCGCATTTTTGTAACAAACGACCTCTGCTCTCACCTTCTTCAACCAGTCCATGCCAATTATTACATCAAAACTCCCTAAATCGACTGGTATTAAATCAATCCTAAACGTTTCATCACCCAGTTTAATTTCTCTATCCCGACATATATTATCTGCTGAAATTAATTTACCGTTTGCTAATTCGAGTAAAAATTTACTATCCAAAGGCGTCAATGGGCAACTTAACTTAGCACAAAAATCTCTGCTCATATAGCTTCTATCCGCACCCGAATCAAATAAAACATAAGCAGATTTATTATCAATAAGAAACGTACCCGTAACAAGCTCCGGGTCTTCCTGCGCTTCTGCCGTATTAATATTGAAAACTCTTCAGTGGCCCTACCCATTAGTATTCCCCTGATTGGTGCAAAATGTCGTGCAGAACCCATTCTGGTTGTACTCTTCACACCTTTGGCATTTTTGGTTTTTGTTGCCGTTGTTGTTATTGAGGTTGTTGTTGAGATTTTTATTGTTGTTGGAACGGTTATTGTAGTTGTTGTTGGTGGGACGTTTGTTGTAGTTATTGTTAGGATTGCGGTTATTGTTGCGAATATTGTTGCAGTTGTGGTTGTAATTGTTGTTGTTGTTGTATTGGTGACCCTTGTCACTGGTTTCTTCCCACTTTCTCTTGAGTTGTTTCGTGTTGGTTTTTTCGGCCGCCTGCTCTTTAATTCTTCCCTCAATCTGATTTATTAGTTTATGAGCCATTCGACTTGCCTTTTGTATGGAAGCGGGCTCGTGTGAACTCACATCTTCTTGAATCCTTACTGGTAACCCTTTTATAAACGCGTCGATCTTCTCTTCTTCATCTTCGAATGTTCCTGGACATAATAGGCACAACTCTGTGAATCGTCGTTCTTATGTGGTAATGTCGAACCCTTGTGTTCGTAACTCTCTAAGCTCTACCTTGAGCTTATTGACTTCGTTTCTAGGACGGTACTGCTCGTTCATCAATTGCTTGAATGCCGACCACGGTAGTGCGTAAGCAGCATTTTGTCCTACCTGTTCAAGATAGGTGTTCCACCACGTTAACGCAGTATCTGTGAAGGTATGTGTAGCGTACTTAACTTTGTCCTCTTCAGTACACTTACTTATGGCAAACACCGATTCGACTTTCTCGGTTCACCGTTTCAATCCAATTGGTCCTTCGGTTCCATCAAATTCCAAAGGTTTGCAGGTAGTGAATTCTTTGTAGGTGCATCCTACACGATTTCTTGTGGAATTAGTTCCACTGCTAGATCCAGAGTTATTGTTATTTTGCATCGCAGCCTGTACTGCAGCTATGTTTACTGCAAGAAAAACACGGAAGTCTTCCTCGCTCATGTTCAAATTCTGACGAGTCGCCGGTGCCATTTCCTTCAAAAAATAGCTAAAAGAATTGAGTTAATCATATAGAATTTAAGAGTAGTCAATAGTATCTCGTAGCATTATATGAACTTATTTATAAAAGCTTTTTCTTCATATTAGCGTTTTATAAGTTTAAATTCGGGTACTACCTACCCGTTAAGTTCATACTTAGTAGCTAATATACAATTCAACTACTACAATTCCATATGAAAAACTGATTTTAATAATATATCACATACAATTATTCTTCAAACTTACAACTTCGCTATATTACATATAACATGAAATATAGTACACTTTGATACAAAACAGTTTTGAAGATAAAACTAGTTAATACGCAAGTTGTTCAGCAAAGGAAATAAAGACACGTAATTCATAAGTCCAGAAACAAGTCATGCATTCAGGTTTTACTAAGACGACTTTCCATCCTTGGTCTTGTGGAAAGTAACCATTATGACCATTGGCTAGGCAGCATGTTGTAATGTCGTCAAAAGGACGAGGGTTTCGTAATGCCCAACAGCCTCGTAGCAATCTAAAAACCTTGTTTCTTACCCCAACTACTGAGTCCGTCACTTGTGGGAATGTTTTATTTAAAAGTTGTAACCCGATATTCTTTTTTTTACTTTGATAAGAAGCGAACATCACTAACCCATAAGTATAACATGCTTCTTTATGTTGCATGTTAGAAGATCTTTCTAACTCACGAAATCCTATATTGGGATATGTTGAGTGAAAATAGGTTCATAACCCGTAGCGTAAAATTGCATTTGGGTTCCCTGCATTTAACGCTTTAAAGAAAACACGGCGTAGCTTACGGTCTTCCCAATGTGATATACCCCACCTATCAAAGGAAAGCCTTCTATAAACTAAGGCATTTCCGGAAAGTCTTTCAAATGTTTGACAAGTTAATTTCGCCATAACTAAATGTGCTGATGAACTCTGACCGACTCTAGACAAGATTTCCCCAATCATATCCTCTGGTAGGTCTTCTAAAATATTCGGTTGTCTACCCTTAACGTCCATTTTTTGTTTTTATACTGTAAAATAGAGAAGGATTAGATTCGTAAAAGATAATTAACAAACAATACAAACAATTTTTACATAGAACATAAAAGTACAAGCACACTACAATACATACACAACATGATTACAACCCTCTAATCTGAATCACTGGTTTCTTCTTCTTCGGACTTGATTCGTTTTCCTAATTTTCTAGGAATATATGGTATTCCTCTAATACAAGCCGTCATTTTCCACAATGGTTTAGAAAAACCTGGTGGTTTAGAGGTTCCCGGGTCATTGTTACATTTTAGGAAATACGGATGTTGCCGATACATATAAAGTTCATCGGGGTTGGAATCGGGTTTCTCTATTTTTATACCTTTTCCCTTATTATTTTCTTTCGCTTTATTAAATTGGGTCGAGGTAATATCTATAACATCATCGGAATCCTCATCGGGATCCGATTCATCGAAAAATTGGTAATCTTCCCAATATTTTGCTTCCTCGGCAGAAACACCATTGACCATTATTAACTTTGGTCCGTTGGCTGAGGATTTTCTTTTATTTAATCGAATTACTGTAGGTATCGATATTTCTTCCTCCGGAACCTCTTCTTCTTCTGGTTCCTCCTCTTTCGGTTCTTCTTCTTCCGGTTCCTCCTCTTCCGATTCCTCCTCTTCCGGTTCTTCTTCGGGAATTTGTGAATCTTCCCAAAATATATTCGACTCTTCATTATTATTAGGTGAATCGATGGGATTTGTACTAGTGGTAGACATCTATCACACAATATCAAACACATCAAGATGTTAATATATCACATAATATTTACATGTTAACAATATATAGTTTCCAACAAAAGTGTTAAGCAATCGTTTTTAAAGAAAACACGATCGAAGTCCAGACTCACTAATGTATCCTAACAAACTCGATAAAACACACTAATGCAAATTTCTGGTTCTCTAATGAAATGACCCGTTCATATACATTATAAACGATTTTACAATAGTTGATTACATCGCAAGGTATTTGACCTCTATATGATACATTTTACAAACATTGCATTCGTTTTTAAAAGACAAACTTTATTTACAACGAAAGTTGACGGCATGCACACCATTTCATAATACATCCAACTATAATTGGCTTAATAATAATCTTGATGAACTCAATGACTCGAATGCAACATCTTTCAAAATATGCCATGAATGACTCCAAGTAATATCCTTAAAATGAGCTAATGCACAGCGGAAGATTTCTTTAATACCTGAGAATAAACATGCTTTAAAGTGTCAACCAAAAGGTTGGTGAGTTCATAGGTTTATCATAACAATCATTTCAATATATTAATAGACCACAAGATTTCCGTTTATAAATATATGTACACTCGCAAGTGTATAAATGTATTCTATAAGTTGTAGGCACCCGGTAACAAGCCTTAACGTTCATGTTTTACCCTCTGAAGTACACCAGATCAGGTGTGTTTAAAATAACCTCGAAGTACTAAAGCATCCCATAGTCAGGATGGGGTTTGTCAGGCCCAATAGATCTATCTTTAGGATTCGCGCCTACCGTACATAGACAAGTAGTTTAATGTTACCAAGCTAAGGGTATATTTCTGGTTTAAACCCACGTAGAATTAGTTTTAGTACTTGTGCCTATTTCATAAAACATTTATAAAAACAGCGCATGTATTCTCAGTCCCAAAAATATATATAAAAGGGAGCAAATGAAACTCACAATACTGTATTTCGTAGCAATTATGTATATGACGGCATTGAACAAGTGCAGGGTTTGTCTCAGATTCACGAACATATCAATATTGTGATTCAATATTGCAGGAAAGTACGTAGACGTAACGAAAATGATAAACGTTAGGTTGACCTCACGAGCAATTACCCTCGATCAATACCCATAACCTCCATAGCTATAACCCATAATTTCCTTAGCTCTATCCCGTTTGAAAACTTATTTTGAAATCGTCTGAGTATAACTCCGTCGTAGTATTTTATGTATACTAATAATATCTTGAAATAATACAAAGAAAATATATATATGTAATTCGATTGAGAGAGTTTAGAGAAATATATTTTCAAGTTTCTATGAAATAATGAAACCTATTGAATTCTATTTATAATAGATTTTTGAATTATTAAAGTGAATTATTAAAGTATGAATTATTAAAGTGAATTATTAAAGTATGAATTATTAAAGTGAATTATTAAAGTATGAATTATTAAAGTGAATTATTAAAGTAAATTATTAAAGTATGAATTATTAAAGTAAATTATTAAAGTATGAATTATTAAAGTTAAAGTAAAATAAAAGTAAAATAAAGGTAAAGTTAAAGTATAGTAAAAGTATAAAAACTATGTATGTATAATACGCGTATAAATATATATAATATTAATTTAAATCGTTATATATATTTAATGAAATAAAATATAAAAATCGTTATATTTATTATACTGGTTAAGTAATGAGTTGTCAAAAGTGATTCTAGATATTTATAAAAGTTATATACGTTTTAATAATAAAGTTCTTTTTAAACTGAAAACGTCTTTGTACGTTTGAAAATAGATTAATAGAATATTATGGAAACCAATTCTCCACTAACTTTTGTCTAACTTTCGTAAATGACACTTTTTGTTTTTATTTATAAATAGCTTTACAAATTATTCTGAATATCGTTAAGAGGAATAGATTTTCTCAAATCATAGTGGACCTCTCAACAGAGACTTGTAATCATAATTCAATGTTTCTGATAATTCAATCATTTAATATATATTTTTTTAATTTCGTCGAAAATCATATTGAAACAAATACGTTCGTGTAAAGTATTATACGTTTAATACTTTATTAATATTCTCAAGTTATAATATATATATATATATATACATATACATATCTATTTATATATAACGGTTCGTGAATCATCGGAATTTGGTCGAGGTTATAATGAATGTATGAACACAGTTTAAAATTCTTGAGATTTAACTTAACAAACTTTGCTTATCGTGTTGGAATAATATAAAGATTAAAGTTTAAATTTGGTCGAAAATTTCCGGGTCGTCACAGTACCTACCCGTTAAAGAAATTTCGTCCCCGAAATTTGATAGAGGTCGTCATGACTAACAATGAGAATGTTATTATAATGATTATAGAGTTTTATCATGTTCAAGAAGAATGGATAAAATAATTCGATTACTCGAAGCGTGTTAGTGAAGTTATCGTAAATGAATGAAATAAGATAATAGTGATTCGTCGTATCTTTTGACGTCATCACGATTGATCTCCAAAAAGAAAATCTTTGTAATCTATATTGGATTTGATTATTCGGCGATTAAGGAAATTATGATCCTCTTCGAATTAATGCGATAATCCATTTTGATTTCTCTGTCGGATATTTCACTATAAATCCACCTCATTTGTTTTCTTACAACTCACACCTTCTCAACTCATATTTTAAAGTATTTGTCAATATGCTTCATCCAGTGTTGATTCTTGATATACTCCTCACTTTCATATCTGTCGCTCTTCTTTTTCATCTGCCTCCGGAAGAATCTATTTACTTCTACTATACTCTTGGTTTTATAGTGTTTTTAATTCTCCCGTGTCTTTATATTGCTATATGCATTGATATATACGGTTTGTGATTTTTGGGTTGTTATTTTTATATCTTCCCTTATATTTCAAAGTCCTTGCTTCTTCTATAATCATTGTCATCCACAGTTAATGCTCTCTTCTATTTGCTATGATTTATACTCCCATTTCTAGTTTGGAGCTTTGTCCTTTCGTTTCTTCTTCTTGCGATTAAGCACCGCTTGTAATGGTCCAGAATTCGCAGATATAAATTTCAGAATGAACATTGTTAATGTTCTAGGAAGGAAATTGTAATGGCACGATCTTGACTTGTCAAATTACCAGAATACCTCGGAAAAGGCCGAATCATCAAGAAATATTTTCTTGATATTTAGAGATCAAAGAGAATACAAGAGTCGTGTAACATAGCACATGATGACGTTATGATCTGTGAATCATCATGTTCCATTTAGAAACTCAGCATGAATTACTGTAATATAATTACGTTGATCAAGTGTCATTATATTATACTAACTCATGCTTCAGCTCCCAACACTTCTTCAAGAATATTCCTATTTTAAACTTGAATGTTTCAGAATTTAGAAACTAAAATAGTTTCTTTTATGATATAATATAGATAGCGCGAAGAGATAAATGATTTCAGATAAGAATAATTATAAAAATATCTTCAGAAGTATGGATGATATTTATAATGAAAGATACGATGATATCTTAGAATGTCTAATATCAGAGGATGATGAAGGATATTGTCCGCATGGGTTTAGAGTCAGGAGCAAGGTATTCGTTAATGACTTCAGCAAGTACTGAATCATTTGGATTCTTTGAAGGCAGGTTCAGCCTTTGTGATTTGTCCACAGCCTCCTTCATACTTTGCTCAATCCGTTTTCCAGTTCCAAAGCTTCTCTTTTTCTGAGCTTTGCCAATATACTATCCTTTATCATCCAACTTTTTACTGTTAAGGTCGTTTACAGTTTTTGCTGCTTCATCAGCATTTTTCAAAATTTCGAGAACTAGTTCGCAGTTTAGGGTGTTTTTCAGAAATTTCTCATTCAAAGAATGTAAGTCTTGGAGGTAGACATTGTGTGTATATGTAATTGTTGATGTAGACATGCTGCGAGGTTTCAAAATACTGATTGCTGATTCTCAATAATTGGTATGGCAATTCTTGTTATAAGGTACGAATGAGTATATGATAGGGTTTCGATAATTATAATGATTTTTTTTTTTTTTGGAAAGTCAAATATCAGTGAAGTTGTTGGTAAGTTTATTGCTAATGTGGTGAATATAAACGATTCCCCCGGTAATGTTGGCGAAAGGGCAACGTATCTATCGAGGTTATAATAATACTGTTTTGATTGAGAAGTCGAAGTTGACTTGCTGGAGCTGTGACAAAACTGTCTATTTTGAAACGGAATTGAAAAGTTATTTTAGCTAGTAAATGCCAAAGGGTCTAACACGGATACGTGTCGAACTATGACTTGGGTTTTGAGAGTTTTTCAGGTGTATAACTGTGGGTAACATGTGGTTGGATCATCATCTCGATTGTTCCTTTGTTGAAGTGTCTTCAAGAATTTCGTAGGGTTTGAGCACATATTGTAATCGTTAATACATATGATGTTCTAACACAGTTTTGAAGTCGAAGTATAGCTTGGAAAGATATAGGAATCTAAGAGTGATGATACTGGTTATATTTCGAATTGAATTATGCGATTTCAAAATCAGAATATGTAATTGAATTTGAATGAGTATGATTGTTTTGATTTATATGAAAGAATGGATATTGTTGTGAAAGTATGGAGTATAGTTGATGATTGCTGAATCAGTTTCGAAAAATGTAATATATTAATTGTGAATTTATATATCTCTCGGATATTACCTACCCGTTAAAAAAATTTCACAATTAATATTTTGTACAAAAGAAGTTTATTACAGTCTTTATGAAAATATATGTGTATATTTTCTTTAGATGTAATATAGATTTAATGAGTTAATATTAAATTAAACTCGTTTGTTTTATGGTTGGAACTAGAATTGAGTAATCCCTAAAACTTTATAAATTGCATAAGTATTTCTTCAATAGTATTGAAATTATGAATCATTACTTTGTTATTTGTTGGTTTTCGTGAAATTCTTGTGAACTTCGCAAGGTACGAATGATGTTATTTGAAAAGTTTCGAGTACATCGATGATGAAAGTGTAAAATCAAACATATATTCGAATAATACACTTGATTTATTATGAATTGGATTTTTATTGAATTGAGACAGAGATTGTAATTAACGATGGTTAAGTTGCGGACGAAGGACGTACATCATTGCATATTTGTAATATGAATTAACTGAGTAGTTAAGATTCACACATAATAGCTTAGTACGGGAAGATTTATTATGGTTTAAAAATTTATACATATAAAATATACATATAAATCTTTCGATTGGAAATGAGTTAATACTTCATAACTCGTTGATACAATATATTTGTTGTTGATTCGTAATGATGTCCACAATAAATCTTGAACTGACAGAGTTTGTGATGTTACAGGTGCTGTTGATTCTGACGATACTGACGGTACTGATTGTGTTGATGATGCTACAGTCCTGTTGATGCTGTTGGTAAAACAATTCTAGCTTGTAAATCGTGCACCATTTTCGATCAAAGTTTCTACTCTACCATCTCCGTTCACTCATCCGATTTACGGTCAGAATTAAATAATCTCTAAGATTTTGGAGATTACATAACTGCCGCAGAGATATCTCTTCAATGAAGTTTATGAATTAATACTTCATCGTTTGTTGTTGTTGATATTCCTGGATATTTACAGGGCGTATGACGTTGATGTTTGAGATACAGATTGTGATGTTGCGGTGTGGGATGTGGATGTTGTTGTTGGTGGTGGTGATGGTACTATTGGTGTTGCTGATGGTGGTACTGTTTATGCTGCTGGTGTTTGTAACCTTTGCACCATATTCTCCAAAGCCACTACCCGAGCGCGAAGCTCGTTGACTTCTTCTATTACACCGGGGTGATTATCGGTTTGGACGAGCGGATAAATAAAATCTAGAATTTGGTGTAGTATGTAATCGTGACGAGATACTCTAGAAATAAGAGAGAAAATGGTGTTTCAGATAGGTTCGCCGGTAAGTGCTTCAGGTTCTTCGCCAAGAGGGCAATGTGGTGGATGGAAGGGATCACCTTCTTCTTGTCTCCAATGATTAAGGAGGCTACGAACCCATCCCTAATTCATCAAGAATAGATGATGACTAATTGGTTGATCCATTCCGGTCACACTGCTTTCGGAACTTGAGTGGGATTCCATTTCGGAATCCGAGGGACTTGAACTAATGACGAATTCCATTTCGTACGATTGAATAAAGAATTTTTCGATATGAAATGATTTTCCGGCTATCGGGTGGTATTCTAATTATATAGAGCAAAAGGTTTCGTAGATTACGGAGGAATTTACGGAATATTTCACTCAAAGTTTACAGTAACAGATACGCTAAGATATGAATTAGCAGATACGCTAAGATATAAATTTTGTCTATACACTATTCATGCAATCAATGTAATAAGATGTGTCTAGACTAAGAATGATAAGTAGGTAATTTTCGACAAAAATGATGAGCAAAACTTTTGACATGCAGACACGGTCGAAGTCCAGACTCACTAATGCATCCTAACGACTATCAGTTAGACACACTAATGCAGACCTGGTTCGCTAAGACCACCGCTCTGATACCAACTGAAATGACCCATTCATATACATTATAAACGATTCACAATAATTGATTACATCGCAAGGTATTTTACCTCTATATGATACATTTTACAAACATTGCATTCGTTTTTAAAAGACAAACTTTCTTTACAACGAAAGTTGACGGCATGCACACCATTTCATAATACATCCAACTATAATTGGCTTAATAATAATCTTGATGAACTCAATGACTCGAATGCAACATCTTTCAAAATATGCCATGAATGACTCCAAGTAATATCCTTAAAATGAGCTAATGCACAGCGGAAGATTTCTTTAATACCTGAGAATAAACATGCTTTAAAGTGTCAACCAAAAGGTTGGTGAGTTCATAGGTTTATCATAACAATCATTTCAATATATTAATAGACCACAAGATTTCCGTTTATAAATATATGTACACTCGCAAGTGTATAAAAGTATTCTATAAGTTGTAGGCACCCGGTAACAAGCCTTAACGTTCATGTTTTACCCTCTGAAGTACACCAGATCAGGTGTGTTTAAAATAACCTCGAAGTACTAAAGCATCCCATAGTCAGGATGGGGTTTGTCAGGCCCAATAGATCTATCTTTAGGATTCGCGCCTACCGTACATAGACAAGTAGTTTAATGTTACCAAGCTAAGGGTATATTTCTGGTTTAAACCCACGTAGAATTAGTTTTAGTACTTGTGCCTATTTCGTAAAACATTTATAAAAACAGCGCATGTATTCTCAGTCCCAAAAATATATATAAAAGGGAGCAAATGAAACTCACAATACTGTATTTCGTAGCAATTATGTATATGACGGCATTGAACAAGTGCAGGGTTTGTCTCAGATTCACGAACATATCAATATTGTGATTCAATATTGCAGGAAAGTACGTAGACGTAACGAAAATGATAAACGTTAGGTTGACCTCACGAGCAATTACCCTCGATCAATACCCATAACCTCCATAGCTATAACCCATAATTTCCTTAGCTCTATCCCGTTTGAAAACTTATTTTGAAATCGTCTGAGTATAACTCCGTCGTAGTATTTTATGTATACTAATAATATCTTGAAATAATACAAAGAAAATATATATATGTAATTCGATTGAGAGAGTTTAGAGAAATATATTTTCAAGTTTCTATGAAATAATGAAACCTATTGAATTCTATTTATAATAGATTTTTGAATTATTAAAGTGAATTATTAAAGTATGAATTATTAAAGTGAATTATTAAAGTATGAATTATTAAAGTGAATTATTAAAGTGAATTATTAAAGTATGAATTATTAAAGTGAATTATTAAAGTAAATTATTAAAGTATGAATTATTAAAGTAAATTATTAAAGTATGAATTATTAAAGTTAAAGTAAAATAAAAGTAAAGTAAAGGTAAAGTTAAAGTATAGTAAAAGTATAAAAACTATGTATGTATAATACGCGTATAAATATATATAATATTAATTTAAATCGTTATATATATTTAATGAAATAAAATATAAAAATCGTTATATTTATTATACTGGTTAAGTAATGAGTTGTCAAAAGTGATTCTAGATATTTATAAAAGTTATATACGTTTTAATAATAAAGTTCTTTTTAAACTGAAAACGTCTTTGTACGTTTGAAAATAGATTAATAGAATATTATGGAAACCAATTCTCCACTAACTTTTGTCTAACTTTCGTAAATGACACTTTTTGTTTTTATTTATAAATAGCTTTACAAATTATTCTAAATATCGTTAAGAGGAATAGATTTTCTCAAATCATAGTGAACCTCTCAACAGAGACTTGTAATCATAATTTAATGTTTCTGATAATTCAATCATTTAATATATTTTTTTTAATTTCATCGAAAATCATATTGAAACAAATACGTTCGTGTAAAGTATTATACGTTTAATACTTTATTAATATTCTCAAGTTATAATATATATATATATACATATACATATCTATTTATATATAACGGTTCGTGAATCATCGGAATTTGGTCGAGGTTATAATGAATGTATGAACACAGTTTAAAATTCTTGAGATTTAACTTAACAAACTTTGCTTATCGTGTTGGAATAATATAAAGATTAAAGTTTACATTTGGTCGAAAATTTCCGGGTCGTCACATCTAAGACCAACGCTCGGATACCAACTGAAATTTTCCGTTCATATTGAATATAAACGTTCCATATTAATTGATTTCGTTGCGAGGTTTTGACCTCTATATGAGACGTTTTTCAAAGACTGCATTCATTTTTAAAACAAACATAACCTTTATTTTATCGATAAAGGTTTAAAAAGCATTACGTAGTTTATCAAATAATGATAATCTAAAATTTACTGTTTACACACGACCATTACATAATGGTTTACAATAAGAATATATTACATCAAAAATAAGTTTCTTGAATGCAGTTTTTACACAATATCATACAAGCATGGACTCCAAATCTTGTCCTTATTTTAGTATGCAACAGCGGAAGCTCTTAATAATCACCTGAGAATAAACATGCTTAAAACGTCAACAAAAATGTTGGCGAGTTATAGGTTTAACCTATATATTATCAAATCATAATAATAGACCACAAGATTTCATATTTCAATACATCCCATACACAGAGATAAAAATCATTCATATAGTGAACACCTGGTAACCGACATTAACAAGATGCATATAGAATATCCCCATCATTCCGGGACACCCATCGGACATGATAATTTCGAAGTACTAAAGCATTCCAAATTCCAGAATGGGGCTTGTTGGGCCCGATAGATCTATCTTTAGGATTCGCGTCAATTTGGGGGTCTGTTCCCAAATTCTTAGGCTACCAAGCTAAAAAGGGGCATATTCGGCTTCGATCATTCACCCATATAATGTAGTTTCATTTACTTGTGTCTATTTCGTAAAACATTTATAAATTTGCATGTATTCTCATCCCAAAATATTAGACTTTAAAAGTGGGACTATAACTCACTTTCACAGATTTTTACTTCGTCGCGAAGTAAGACTTGGCCACTGATCGATTCACGAACCTACAAATATGTACATATATATCAAAGTATGATCAAAATATATTTACAACATTTTTTATTACGTTTTAATGATTTGAGTTTGTTAAGTCAGCAGTCCTCGTTAGTAACCTACAGCTAGTTGTCCACAGTTAGATGTACAGAAATAAATAAATATAAATTATCTTGGATCAATCCACGACCCAGTGTATACAAGCCTCAGGCTAGATCACAACTCAAACTATATATATTATTTTGGAATCAACCTTAACCCTGTATAGCTAACTCCAACATTACTGCATATAGAGTGTCTATGGTTGTTCCAAAATATATTATATAGATGGGTCGATATGATATGTTAAAACATTGTATACGTGTCTATGGTATCCCAAGATTACATAATATATATTAGAATACATGAATAATACAATATAAGTTTGTTAAGTTATGATTTGTATAGAATTGTTACAATATTTTCCGTAGCTACAACAATAAAAAAAAAACCAATCTTGTTTTACCCATAACTTCTTCGTTTTAAATCCGTTTTGAGTGAATCAAATTGCTATGGTTTCATATTGAACTCTATTTTATGAATCTAAGTCGGAAACATAAGTTACAAGTCGTTTTTGTAAAGGTAGTCATTTCAGTCGAAAAAACGACGTCTAGATGACCATTTTGGAAAACATACTTCCACTTTGAGTTTAACCATGATTTTTGGATATAGTTTCATGTTCATAAAAAAATCATTTTCCCAGAAGAACAACTTTTAAATCAAATTTTATCATAGTTTTTAATTAACTAACCCAAAACAGCCCGCGGTGTTACTACGACGGTGTATATCCGGTTTTACGGTGTTTTTCGTGTTTTCCGGTTTCAAATCATTAAGTTAGCATATCATATAGATATATAACATGTGTTTAGTTGATTTTAGAAGTCAATTTAGAAGGATTAACTTTTGTTTACGAATAAGTTTAGAATTAACTAAACTATGTTCTAGTGATTACGAGTTTAAACCTTCGAATAAGATAGTTTTATATATATGAATCGAATGATGTTATGAACATCATTACTACCTCAAGTTTAGTAGGTAAACCTACTGGAAGTGACAAGAAATGATCTAGCTTCAAATGATCTTGGATGGCTTGAAAGTTCTTGAAGTAGGATCATGACACAAAAACAAGTTCAAGTAAGATTTTTACTTGAATTAAGATAGTTTATAGTTATAGAAATTGAATCAAAGTTTGAATATGAATATTACCTTGAATAAGAAAGAGAACCTACTATAAATAACAAAGGTTTCTTGATCTTAGATGATTACTTGGAATGGATTAGAAAGCTTGGATGTAAACTAGTAAACTTGAAAGGATTTTCGAAGTGTTCTTGAAGTGTTCTTCCTAAGATGATTATAGCTTGATTCTTGAAGTAATTTTTAATGAATATGATGATTAGCTACTGGCAAAATTCATTCATAAGTATGTGTGTGTGTTGAGAGAGAATTAGAAAGAGAATTGGAAGTGAAATGGAGTGAATGATGAGTGGTAAGTGGTGAGTGGTGAGTGGGGTTAAAAGGAGTTCTAGTTAGTTGACTAGTTCATGGTAGAAGTTAAAATGGATTAGTCATGTATGACATAATCAAGAGTGGAATCCCATGCTAGTTCCTATTGGTATATACCCATAGTAAGTACGTCTTGAAGCTGTGTATAATACGGGTATGAATACGACTAGAATTCTTGATGAAAAAAGAATGGGAATGTAACTGTAACCATTTTCGTTAAGTATGAGTGTTTTGATATATGTCTTGAAGTCTTCCAAAAGTATATTAATACATCTAAATACACTACATGTATATACATTTTAACTGAGTCGTTAAGTCATCGTTAGTCGTTACATGTAAGTGTTGTTTTGAAACCTTTAAGTTAACGATCTCATTTAATATTGTCAACCCATTATTTATTATATCTAATGAGATGTTAAATTATTATATTATCATGATATTATGATATATTAATATATCTTAATATGATATATATACATTTAAATGTCGTTACAACGATAATCGTTACATATATGTCTCGTTTCGAAATCCTTAAGTTAGTAGTCTTGTTTTTATGCATATAACTCATTGTTAATATACTTATGGAGATACTTACTTATCATAATCTCATGTTAACAATATGTATATCCATATATATATATATATCGTCATGTCGTTTTTACGAGTTTTAACGTTCGTGAATCGCCGGTCAACTTGGGTGGTCAATTGTCTATATGAAACCTATTTTAGTTAATCAAGTCTTAACAAGTTTGATTGCTTAACATGTTGAAAACACTTAATCATGTAAATATCAATTTCATCTAATATATATAAACATGGAAAAGTTCGGGTCACTACAGTACCTACCCGTTAAATAAATTTCGTCCCGAAATTTTAAGTAGTTGGAGGTGTTGACGTATCTTCTGGAAATAAGTGCGGGTATTTCTTCTTCTTCTGATCTTCTCGTTCCCAGGTGAACTCGGCTCCTCTACGAGCATTCCATCGAACCTTAACAATTGGCATCTTGTTTTGCTTAAGTCTTTTAACCTCACGATCCATTATTTCGACGGGTTCTTCGATGAATTGAAGTTTTTTGTTGATTTGAATTTCGTCTAACGGAATAGTGAGATCTTCTTTAGCAAAACATTTCTTCAAATTCGAGACGCGGAAAGTGTTATGTACAGCCATTCTGGTGGTACTCTTCACACCTTTGGCATTTTTGGTTTTTGTTGCCGTTGTTGTTATTGAGGTTGTTGTTGGGATTGTTATTGTTATTGGAACGGTTGTTGTAGTTGTTGTTGTTGTTGGGACGTTTGTTGTAGTTATTGTTAGGATTGCGGTTATTGTTGCGATTATTGTTGCGGTTGTAGTTGTAATTGTTGTTGTTGTTGTATTGGTGACCCTTGTCACTGGTTTCTTCCCACTTTCTCTTGAGTTGTTTCGTGTTGGTTTCTTCGGCCGCCTGCTCATTAATTCTTCCTTCAATCTGATTTATGAGTTTATGAGCCATTCGACTTGCCTTTTGTATGGAAGCGGGCTCGTGTGAACTCACATCTTCTTGAATCCTTACTGGTAACCCTTTTATAAACGCGTCGATCTTCTCTTCTTCATCTTCGAACGTTCCTGGACGTAATAGGTACAACTCTGTGAATCGTCGTTCATATGTGGTAATGTCGAACCCTTGTGTTCGTAACTCTCTAAGCTCTACCTTGAGCTTATTGACTTCGTTTCTAGGACGGTACTGCTCTTTCATCAATTGCTTGAATGCGGACCAAGGTAGTGCGTAAGCAGCATTTTGTCCTACCTGTTCAAGATAGGTGTTCCACCACGTTAACGCAGTACCTGTGAAGGTATGCGCAGCGTACTTAACTTTATCCTCTTCAATACACTTAGTTATGGCAAACACCGATTCGACTTTCTCGGTCCACCGTTTCAATCCAATTGGTCCTTCGGTTCCATCAAATTCCAAAGGTTTGCAGGCAGTGAATTCTTTGTAGGTGCTCCCTAAACGATTTCTTGTGGAATTAATTCCACTGCTAGATCCAGAGTTATTGTTATTTTGCATCGCAGCCTGTACTGCGGCTATGTTTGCTGCAAGGAAAACACGGAAGTCTTCCTCGCTCATGTTCAAATACTGACGAGTCGCCGGTGCCATTTCCTTCAAAAAATAGCCAAAAGAATTGAGTTAATCATATAGAATTTAAGAGTAGTCAATAGTATCTCGTAGCATTATATGAAATTATTTATAAAAGCTTTTTCTTCATATTAGCATTTTATAAGTTTAAATTCGGGTACTACCTACCCGTTAAGTTCATACTTAGTAGCTAATATACAATTCAACTACTACAATTCCATATGAAAAACTGATTTTAATAATATATCACATACAATTATTCTTCAAACATACAACTTCGCTATATTACATATAACATGAAATATAGTACACTTTGATACAGAACAGTTTTGAAGATAAAACTAGTTAGTACGCAAGTTGTTCAGCAAAGGAAATAAAGACACGTAATTCATAAGTCCAGAAACAAGTCATGCATTCAGGTTTTACTAAGACGACTTCCCATCCTTGGTCTTGTGGAAAGTAACCGTTATGACCATTGGCTAGGCAGCATGTTGTAATGTCGTCAAAAGGACGAGGGTTTCGTAATGCCCAACAGCCTCGTAGCAATCTAAAAACCTTGTTTCTTACCCCAACTACTGAGTCCGTCACTTGTGGGAATGTTTTATTTAAAAGTTATAACCCGATATTCTTTTTCTCACTTTGATAAGAAGCGAACATCACTAACCCATAAGTATAACATGCTTCTTTATGTTGCATGTTAGAAGCTCTTTCTAACTTACGAAATCCTATATTGGGATATGTTGAGTCAAAATAGGTTCGTAACCCGTATCGTAAAATTGCATTTGGGTTCCCCGCATTTAATGCTTTAAAGAAAACACGGCGTAGCTTACGGTCTCCCCAATGTGATATACCCCATCTATCAAAGGAAAGCCTTTTATAAACTAAGGCATTTCCGGAAAGTCTTTCAAATGTTTGACAAGTTAATTTCGCCATAACTAAATGTGCTGATGAACTCTGACCGACTCTAGACAAGATTTCCTCAATCATATCCTCTGGTAGGTCTTCTAAAATATTCGGTTGTCTACCCTTAACGTCCATTTTGTTTTTATACTGTAAAATAGACAAGGATTAGATTCATAAAAGATAATTAACAAACAATACAAACAATTTTTACATAGAACATAAAAGTACAAGCACACTACAATACATACACAACATGATTACAACCCTCTAATCTGAATCACTGGTTTCTTCTTCTTCGGACTTGGTTCGTTTTCCTAATTTTCTAGGAATATATGGTGTTCCTCTAATACGAGCCGTCGTTTTCCACAATGGTTTAGAAAAACCTGGTGGTTTAGAGGTTCCCGGGTCATTGTTACATTTTAGGAAATACGGATGTTGCCGATACATATAAAGTTCATCGGGGTTGGAATCGGGTTTCTCTATTTTTATACCTTTTCCCTTATTATTTTCTTTCGCTTTATTAAATTGGGTCGAGGTAATTTCTATAACATCATCGGAATCCTCATCGGGATCCGATTCATCGAAAAATTGGTAATCTTCCCAATATTTTGCTTCCTCGGCGAAAACACCATTGACCATTATTAACTTTGGTCCGTTGGCTGAGGATTTTCTTTTATTTAATCGAATTACTGTAGGTATCGATATTTCTTCCTCCGGAACCTCTTCCTCTTCCGGTTCCTCCTCTTCCGGTTCTTCTTCTTCCGGTTCCTCTTCTTCCGATTCCTCCTCTTCCGGTTCTTCTTCGGAAATTTGTGAATCTTCCCAAAATATATTCGACTCTTCATTATTATTAGGTGAATCGATGGGATTTGTACTAGTGGTAGACATCTATCACACAATATCAAACACATCAAGAGGTTAATATATCACATAATATTTACATGTTAATAATATATAGTTTCCAACAAAAGTGTTAAGCAATCGTTTTTAAAGAAAACACGGTCGAAGTCCAGACTCACTAATGTATCTTAACAAACTCGATAAGACACACTAATGCAAATTTCTGGTTCTCTAAGACCAATGCTCGGATACCAACTGAAATGACCCGTTCATATTGATTATAAACGTTCCATATTAATTGATTTCGTTGCGAGGTTTTGACCTCTATATGAGACTTTTTTCAAAGACTGCATTCATTTTTAAAACAAACATAACCTTTATTTTATCGATAAAGGTTTAAAAAGCATTTCGTAGATTATCAAATAATGATAATCTAAAATATACTGTTTACACATGACCATTACATAATGGTTTACAATAAGAATATATTACATCAAAAATAAGTTTCTTGAATGCAGTTTTTACACAATATCATACAAGCATGGACTCCAAATCTTGTCCTTATTTTAGTATGCAACAGCGGAAGCTCTTAATAATCACCTGAGAATAAATATGCTTAAAACGTCAGCAAAAATGTTGGTGAGTTATAGGTTTAACCTATATATTATCAAATCATAATAATAGACCACAAGATTTCATATTTTAATACATCCCATACATAGAGATAAAAATCATTCATATAGTGAACACCTGGTAACCGACATTAACAAGATGCATATAGAATATGCCCATCATTCCGGGACACCCATCGGACATGATAATTTCGAAGTACTAAAGCATTCCAAATTCCAGAATCGGGCTTGTTGGGCCCGATAGATCTATCTTTAGGATTCGCGTCAATTTGGGGGTCTGTTCCCAAATTCTTAGGCTACCAAGCTAAAAAGGGGCATATTCGGCTTCGATCATTCACCCATATAATGTAGTTTCATTTACTTGTGTCTATTTCGTAAAACATTTATAAAGTTGCATGTATTCTCATCCTAAAATATTAGATTTTAAAAGTGGGATTATAACTCACTTTCACAGATTTTTACTTCGTCGCGAAGTAAGACTTGGCCACTGATCGATTCAGGAACCTATACAAATATGTACATATATATCAAAGTATGATCAAAATATATTTACAACATTTTTTATTACGTTTTAATGATTTGAGTTTGTTAAGTCAGCAGTCCTCGTTAGTAACCTACAGCTAGTTGTCCACAGTTAGATGTACATAAATAAATAAATATAAATTATCTTGGATCAATCCACGACCCAGTGTATACAAGCCTCAGGCTAGATCACAACTCAAACTATATATATTATTTTGGAATCAACCTCAACCCTGTATAGCTAACTCCAACATTACTGCATATAGAGTGTCTATGGTTGTTCCAAAATATATTATATAGATGGGTCGATATGATATGTCAAAACATTGTATACGTGTCTATGGTATCCCAAGATTACATAATATATATTAGAATACATGAATAATACAATATAAGTTTGTTAAGTTATGATTTGTATAGAATTGTTACAATATTTCCCGTAGCTACAACAATAAAAAAAAACCAATCTTGTTTTACCCATAACTTTTTCGTTTTAAATCCGTTTTGAGTGAATCAAATTGATATGGTTTCATATTGAACTCTACTTATTGAATCTAAACAGAAAAAGTATATATTTATAGTCAGAAACATAAGTTACAAGTCGTTTTTGTAAAGGTAGTCATTTCAGTCGAAAAAAACGACGTCTAGATGACCATTTTGGAAAACATACTTCCACTTTGAGTTTAACCATGATTTTTGGATATAGTTTCATGTTCATAAAAAAATCATTTTCCCAGAAGTACAACTTTTAAATCAAAGTTTATCATAGTTTTTAATTAACTAACCCAAAACAGCCCGCGGTGTTACTACGACGGCGTATATCCGGTTTTACGGTGTTTTTCGTGTTTTTCGGTTTCAAATCATTAAGTTAGCATATAATATAGATATATAACATGTGTTTAGTTGATTTTAGAAGTCAAGTTAGAAGGATTAACTTTTTTTTGCGAACAAGTTTAGAATTAACTAAACTATGTTCTAGTGATTACGAGTTTAAACCTTCGAATAAGATAGTTTTATATATATGAATCAAATGATGTTATGAACATCATTACTACCTCAAGTTTAGTAGGTAAACCTACTGGAAGTGACAAGAAATGAGCTAGCTTCAAAGGATCTTGGATGGCTTGAAAGTTCTTGAAGTAGGATCATGACACAAAAACAAGTTCAAGTAAGATTTTTACTTGAATTAAGATAGTTTATAGTTATAGAAATTGAATCAAAGTTTGAATATGAATATTACCTTGAATAAGAAAGATAACCTACTGTAAATAACAAAGGTTTTGTGATCTTAAATGATTACTTGGAATGGATTAGAAAGCTTGGATGTAAACTAGTAAACTTGAAAGGATTTTTGAAGTGTTCTTGAAGTGTTCTTCCTAAGATGATTATAGCTTGATTCTTGAAGTAATTTTTGATGAAGATGATGATTAGCTACTGGTAAAATTCATTCATAAGTGTGTGTGTGTGTGTGTGTGTGTGTGTGTGTGTGTGTGTTGAGAGAGAATTAGAAAGAGAACTGGAAGTGAAATGGAGTGAATGATGAGTGGTAAGTGGTGAGTGGTGAGTGGGGTTAAAAGGAGTTCTAGTTAGTTGACTAGTTCATGGTAGAAGTTAAAATTGATTAGTCATGTATGACATAATCAAGAGTGGAATCCCATGCTAGTTCCTATTGGTATATACCCATAGTAAGTACGTCTTTAAGCTGTGTATATTACGGGTATGAATACGACTAGAATTCTTGATGAAAAAAGAATGGGAATGTAACTGTAACCATTTTCGTTAAGTATGAGTGTTTTGATATATGTCTTGAAGTCTTCCAAAAGTATATTAATACATCTAAATACACTACATGTATATACATTTTAACTGAGTCGTTAAGTCATCGTTAGTCGTTACATGTAAGTGTTGTTTTGAAACCTTTAAGTTAACGATCTCATTTAATATTGTTAACCCATTGTTTATTATATCTAATGAGATGTTAAATTATTATATTATCATGATATTATGATATATTAATATATCTTAATATGATATATATACATTTAAATGTCGTTACAACGATAATCGCTACATATATGTCTCGTTTCGAAATTCTTAAGTTAGTAGTCTTGTTTTTATGTATATAACTCATTGTTAATATACTTATGGAGATACTTACTTGTCATAATCTCATGTTAACAATATGTATACCCATATATATATCGTCATGTCATTTTTACGAGTTTTAACGTTCGTGAATCGCCGGTCAACTTGGGTGGTCAATTGTCTATATGAAACCTATTTCAGTTAATCAAGTCTTACCAAGTTTGATTGCTTAACATGATGGAAACACTTAATCATGTAAATATCAATTTCATCTAATATATATAAACATGGAAAAGTTCGGGTCACTAAATCTTGCGCTTTTGAAGGAAGCTATATTGCATTCACAAAGATTTATTAAATTCATTGGTATTGAAAAAACATATATTTAATATTTTCAACTTTGAGGGATTAAGAGGAAGAACGTAGATTGTTAATACGATTGCTGCTACAGGAATGGCATATCCTGCATTATATGATGGGAATTCATGACGAAGATATCTCACAACAAATATACAGAAAACAATAACCGGAATAACAATCAATGAAAAAGTGGCAAGCAGTGACTTGGCATCGGGACCAAATATCAATCTCCCTCCAAGAAAAAATTTCTGAATTAAAAAAATATAATAATCAGATAAGCGCAAAAGAAGGCTAAAAGGATAATATAAAGGTCGTGATAGTATTCAAGAACTAACAAAATTCCAACATGGAAATAAACATAAGCTTTAAGCTATGCAAAAATTAATGACATGGGTTGTGATGACCCGGAAAATTCTGATCAAATTTAAACTTAATCTTGTATGATTAACATTTTCGACACGATAAGCAAAGTCTATGAAGTTGAATCTCAAAATTTTGAACTATTTAATTGTTCTCAACGATTCGCGAACAATTATATGTAAATAGATACATATACTATAACTTGAAAACGTAACAAAGTGTTGAGTATATGATACTGTGCATTAAACTTATTGGTTTGATTATCTGATTGATATATTTAACTACGGAGTTAAAAGATAATGTCAAACGATTGAATTAAAAGATATTTATTAAGTCTCTTAATGATTATGATATTATTACGGGTCTCTGTTGTGAGGACCACACTGATTTGAGAAATTATTCCTTTTTAACGGTATTCGGAATAAATGATAAAGTGTTTGTTTAAATAACGTAATTTGGACACATAAAATAATTAGAATATTAATTTTTAAGAATTAATTATATGAATAACTTGCGATATGTATTTTAAAACGTGTTTATAAATATTGAGAATAGATATTAACTTGGTTATGAAACGTTTGATAAATATTATTATATTAATAAATAACAAGACAATGATTTATAGAAGTAAATGACCAAAACACTCGAAAGATTAAGATATACTTTGAGTGGTATAGTTTATGGATAATTTAAGGCTATATTTTGACAAAGGTACGAGTCACAAAACGTAAATTACGAGTTTTCTAAGCGTACGAAAATGCGTTCGAGAAACCGGAACTGGGACATAAGTCGAGTGACAACGTACGAGTCATCGGAACGAAAATTACAAGTCAACTATGCACATGAATTTAATATAATATATAATTAATTATTTAAATTATATATATTATATATATTATATTTAATTATGTCGGCAAACAAGAAAACAAAAAATATGTGAGCTGGATCTGACGGCCATGCGATCGCATGGGAAATAGGCATAAAACCCATGCAAGTGCATGAGCTCATGCAAGTGCATGAGAATTGCACTAAAATCCCATGCAATCGCATGGGGTTGATTTTCAGGCCAAGTACTATAAAGCTCGATGTTTTCTGGCCGAATGTATCCTTCTTTCTCTCTATCCTCTCTACTTATATTATTATTATTATTTATATTATTATTATTATTATTATTATTATTAAAAATAATATTATTATTAATAATCTTATGATTATTATTAATTAGTATTATACATAAAATACTGCGACGAGGTCATGAGCGTGTCACTTTTAAAATGGGTTTTCATACGGGATAAAGCTAAGGAAATTATGGGTTATTACTAAGGGAGGTTATGCGTATTGTTTAAGGGTTATGCTCGTAAAGTCAAACCTAGTGTTTATCATCTCCGTTACGTCTACGTACTTTTCTGAAATATTGAATCACAATATTGAATCATAAGCATTTATATTTTATCTTTTATAAATTAATAGTGTATACATGTCTAGTGCTCGAGTATATATATTTATACATGTTTGTATGTTAAATTTTGTCGTTAAACAGTTTATAATAAATCACGAATTAAATACATATATTACTGGTAAAAGGTGTATGATATACATGTTTTCGGAAATCTGGCGAAAAATTAATAACTTTTCATTTAGATATCGAATAGTTTCGATAAACGGATTAAAAGATATAATCAACTGAATTATGACTGACGTTAATTAAAATTACTTTTGAATTTGCAATTAATATTTAAACAACTTGTTTGTAAGATTGATAAATTGGATTTTTGAATATTACCAACCGAGTAAATGAATCCGTATATAAGGTACGTCTCATTTTGTTGAACAATTGTCAAAACTGATTGCTTTATCATATTTTAAAGCCTTATAAAAACTATAGTTTAATTTTACAAGAATTTGGAAACTATGTGAAATATTAAAATGATTCGATTGCCATGATCATTCAAACTATTGTATTAAGTCAGAATGACTTTTTGAAACAACTTTGGATAACTTTTGTATGTCGATCTCGAGCATTAGGATTGTGATACACTATGACCTGACCTAGCTTGATAGATATTTATTGACCAACATATGTTCTCTAGGTTGAGATCTACGATTATTTGGTATTCCGAGTTTCGGTCACATTTCGGTGAACAACTTTTTGTGCTGCTAAGGTGAGTTATAGCTTCCCTTTTTACTTATACTATTTTTGGGACTGAGAATACATGCGCTTTTTATGTTTTACTTACTTGACACGAGTACTTAAACTTTACATATGTGTGGGTTATATAACGGCATAAAGATTCCCTTTAGCACGGTAACATTTAATCATTGGTTTTTGAACCGGTGAATGCGAATATTAGATATGGATCCATAAGGCTTGACATCCCTGTCAGAGCTAGAGCGCTAGCCTTTTAACGGACGTGTGTTATTTGAGTTTAGGACACGTTGGTTTACGTGTATTAAAACGAATGGGGTATTTATCATTATAACGTTAAAGCTTAGTTACCAGGGTGCTCTGTTATGCAGAATCTATTGATAAATGTTTCTGGATGAAACAACTGAAATCTTGTGATCCACCTTTATATACAGATTATATGAAACAATAAAACTATGAACTCACCAACCTTTGTGTTGACACTTGTTAGCATGTTTATTCTCAGGTTCCCTAGAAGTCTTCCGCTGTTTGCTTATATGTTATACAAGCTATGTGCATGGAGTCTTACATGGCATATTTTTCGAGGAAACGTTGCATTCACCAAATCATCACCATGTATCTTATTTTGACTGCATTGTCAACGGAAGTACTATTGTAAACTATTATTATGGTGATTGTCTATATGTAGAAATCATCAGATGTCAAAAACCTTTGATTTAAAAATACATTTATGGTGTGCCTTTTCAAAAGAATGCAATGTTTACAAAACGTATCATATAGAGGTCAAATACCTCGCAATGAAATCGATGAATGACGTGTTCGTCCATATAGATTTGGAGCGATCGTCACAGTTGGTATCAGAGCGTTGGTCCTAGTGAACCAGGTCTTGCATTAGTGTGTCTAACTGATAAGTTGTTAGGATACATTCGTAAGTCTGGACTTCGACTGTGTCTGCATGTCAAAAGTTTTGCTTATCATTTCTTGTCGAAAATTACCTATTTATCAAACTTAAGTCTTGACACGTGTTTTTACATTTATTGCATACACGGTGTATAGACAAATCATATCCTATCATATCTACTATAGTGGATCTTATTTGGCGCTTTTCGAATTTCCCTCCGTAAATTACGGAATCTTTTTACTATATATACGTATGCGGGAAGACGGAGATATCATCCAGTATTCAACCCTCAATTCATATCGAGAATCGTTTCATAACTTTCTGTGATCACGTAAGATGGCCTCTTCGAATAGACCAAGTTCCTCCAGCTCCGAAGACAGCGTGACGGGAGCGCACTGACCGATCAACTACCGTGATTTCTTTAGAAAATGGGGATGGGTTCGCGAAATACTTACCTTATGGAGAAATGAAGAAGGTACTCCATACCACGAGCCGAATTTACCACCTAACGTCGGAGTACTCGATCCGCTTACCGGCGAACCTGTTCGCAACACCGTTTTCACTCTTTTCGCAAGGATTTTCCGCCTCGAAGGTCGACTCGATGTAGTTAAAGATAGTATTCGTCCTCTACTCCCGAATTCTAATCAGATAGGATTATTGGAAGAAGTTAGGAGACTTCAAACTAAATATCAAGAATTGACAACCCTTACAGAAGAATGGGTAGAACTAATTCATAGACTCGAGCGTAAAGTAGAAACCCTGGAGATGACGGTGTTCGATTTGGAAGCTAGGCTCACATCTACTACACAGGTACCACAAGCAGTACCAACAGCAAAAACAATACCACCATCACTCGCCTCAACATCACGATCTGTACATCGAACATCAACGTCATACGCACCATAGATACCAGGGAGTATCACCTACACCAACCACACCTGTAGCACCACAAGCTCCGTCAGTTCAAGAAAGCACCGTGGACATCATACGAGTCAAAAACGAGTATATTGTATCAATGAGTTATGAAGTATTAACTCAATTCCTCTAAAGAATTTATATGTATATCTTATATATATAAATTTTAAAACCATCATAAATCTCTTCGTACTAAGCTATTATGTATGAATTGAAAAAGGGTAAATATTACTCGGTTAAATTCATATTACTAATATGCTATGATGTACATCCTTTGTTAACAACTTAACATTCGTTAACTACAATCTCTGTTTCAACTCAATGAATTCCATTTCATAATAAATCAAGTGTATTATTCAATTACATAATTGATTTTACATTTTTATTTTCTATGTACTCGAAACTTTCTAGAAAACATAATATGTGCCTTGTAAGGTTCACAAAAATTCCACAGGCATCAACATCCTTCACCAAGGAATATCAATAAGAATAAATAATGAAGTATTGATTTCATTAATGAAATACTCCGCGAAGATTATGTAATCTCTAATGTTTTAGAGATTATTCAATTCTAATTCAAGCCGAAAATCAAATGAGTTTAATATGATATTAACTCATTAAATCTGTATTACATCTGAAGAAAATATACATACATATATTTTCATAGAGACGGTAATAAAAAAATTCTTTTGTACAAAATATTACTTGTGAAATCTTTAATGGGTAGGTAATACCCGGGGAAAATATATAAGTTCACAATTAATATGTTACACTATACATTCTTCAACTTTGATTCAAAAATCATTAACTATACTCACTATCTTCACAAGTGATACACAATCATTTCATACAAATTCAATTACATATTCTGATATTGACGGATCAGAATCCAAGTCATAACTCTGAACCGGTGAAATCATTCTTAGATCTCTACATCTTTCAAAGCTATACGTTGACTTCAAAACTGTGAAAGATCCTTTAGTATTGTTTTTACCAAAGATAACCTTGCAATTCCTTTTCAAAGTATCCAGTATTATCAACCATTCAACCAGTCAACGATGACCTTTCAAACTTGTAACTTTGGCATATACGTTTTTGTTACTGGGAAACCTTTTATGTTCCACCACATTAGCAGTAAATTTACCAACAACTTCATTGATCTTTGACCTTCCGAAAAATCTTTATACTCATTGAAGCCCTATCATTTACTCATCTGCATCTTGTAACGAGAATTGCCATACGAATTATCGGGAACTAGCAATCAGTATTTTAAAATTTTGCAGCACGTCTACTCCAACAGTTATATGTGTATATATAACGTCTACCTCCTGGATTTACATACTTTGAATGTGAAGTTTCTGAAAAACATCCCAAACTATGAACTAGTTCTCTGAAATTGGAATAATGCTGATGAAGCAGCAAAAACTGTAAACGACTTTAACAGTCAAAAGTTTGATGATAAAGAATAGTATGGTGGTAAAGCTGAGAAAAAGAGAAGGTTTTGGAACTGAAAAACGGATTGAGCAAAGTATGAAGGCGGTTGTGGATAAATCACAAAGACTGAACCTGCCTTCAAAGAATTCAAATAATTCAGTGTCTGCTGAAATCCTTAGTAAATACCTTGCTCCTTACTCTAAAACCTTTACGGATAATATTCTTCATCATCATCTTATCTTAAATATTCTAAGATATCATCATATCTTTCATTATAAATATCCTCAATATTTCTGAAGATATTTTCATAACTATTCTTATCTGAAATCATTCATCTCTTCGCGCTATCTGTATTACATCATAAAAGAAACTATTTTAGTTTCTAAATTCTGAAACCTTCAAGTTTAAAATATGAATGTTTTGAAGTAGTGTTGGGAACTGAAGCATGAATTAGTATAATATAATGACACTTGATCAACGTGATTATATTACAGTAAGTCATGCTGAGTTTCTAATGGAACGTGATAAAGGTTCACAGATTCCACCCTCATCATGAACCATGTTACATAACTCTTTTATTCTATAAAATCTCTAAATATATCAAGAAAATATATTTCTTGATGATTCGGTCTTTTCCAGATATTCTGGTAATTTAACAAATCAAATCGTGTTATTACCTTTCCTTTCTACTTTGTATATTATGATCATTCGAAACTCCATACCTACGAATTCTGGACCATTATTCGCTTGACTTGAAGTCGGGAAGAGAAAACAAAAACATGAAGCCCCTAAATATAATGGAGAATATAAAGCCCAATAACAACCCTGAAAATTTACAAACCGTGTATATCAATACGTATTGCAACGTAAAGACACGGGAAAATTAATAACACTATAACCCCAAGATAAAAGTAAAAGTAAATAAAATCCTCCGGTGGTAAATGAAAGAGAAGGATGACAGATATGAAGGTTAGGAGTATATCAAGAATCAGAACTGGATGAAGCATTTCACAATCTTTTGGAAGTATGAAATAAGGGAGAAGATTATAGGAGTGGTGAAAATAAATGAAACGGAAGAGGACAATTTATAGCGAAATATCAGACATAGCAATCAAGGCAGATTACGCATTTAATCAAAGAAAATCCTAATTTCCTTAAATTTTGAAGAATCAAATCTTATTAAGATTATGAAGATTTGCTATTCCTTAAATTTCGGAAATCAATCGTTACTACATCAAGAGATAAGACGCATCTCTATTATCCATTTCATTCTATTACAATAATTTCCCTCATACGCTTCGAGTAATCAGATTGTTTTATCCATATTATTCAACGGTGATAAAACTCTATTTATCGACTCATATTCGTCATGAAAACATTTTTATTTTTAGCCATGACGACCTCACTCAAATTTTGGGACGAAATTTCTTTAACGGGTAGGTACTGTGATGACCCGGAAAATTCTGATCAAATTTAAACTTAATCTTGTATGATTAACATTTTCGACACGATAAGCAAAGTCTATGAAGTTGAATCACAAAATTTTGAACTATTTAATTGTTCTCAACGATTCGCGAACAATTATATGTAAATAGATACATATACTATAACTTGAAAACGTAACAAAGTGTTGAGTATATGATACTGTGCATTAAACTTATTGGTTTGATTATCTGATTGATATATTTAACTACGGAGTTAAAAGATAATGCCAAACGATTGAATTAAAAGATATTTATTAAGTCTCTTAATGATTATGATATTATTACGTGTCTCTGTTGTGAGGACCACACTGATTTGAGAAATTATTCCTTTTTAACGGTATTCGGAATAAATGATAAAGTGTTTGTTTAAATAACGTAATTTGGACACATACAATAATTAGAATATTAATTTTTAAGAATTAATTATATGAATAACTTGCGATATGTATTTTAAAACGTGTTTATAAATATTGAGAATAGATATTAACTTGGTTATGAAACGTTTGATAAATATTATTATATTAATAAATAACAAGACAATGATTTATAGAAGTAAATGACCAAAACACTCGAAAGATTGAGATATACTTTGAGTGGTATAGTTTATGGATAATTTAAGGCTATATTTTGACAAAGGTACGAGTCACAAAACGTAAATTACGAGTTTTCTAAGCGTACGAAAATGCGTTCGAGAAACCGGAACTGGGACATAAGTCGAGTGACAACGTACGAGTCATCAGAACGAAAATTACAAGTCAACTATGCACATGAATTTAATATAATATATAATTAATTATTTAAATTATATATATTATATATATTATATTTAATTATGTCGGCAAACAAGAAAACAAAAAATATGTGAGCTGGATCTGACGGCCATGCGATCGCATGGGAAATAGGCATAAAACCCATGCAAGTGCATGAGCTCATGCAAGTGCATGAGAATTGCACTAAAATCCCATGCAATCGCATGGGGTTGATTTTCAGGCCAAGTACTATAAAGCTCGATGTTTTCTGGCCGAATGTATCCTTCTTTCTCTCTATCCTCTCTACTTATATTATTATTATTATTTATATTATTATTATTATTATTATTATTATTATTATTATTATTATTATTATTAAAAATAATATTATTATTAATAATCTTATGATTATTATTAATTAGTATTATACATAAAATACTGCGACGAGGTCATGAGCGTGTCACTTTTAAAATGGGTTTTCATACGGGATAAAGCTAAGGAAATTATGGGTTATTACTAAGGGAGGTTATGCGTATTGTTTAAGGGTTATGCTCGTAAAGTCAAACCTAGTGTTTATCATCTCCGTTACGTCTACGTACTTTTCTGAAATATTGAATCACAATATTGAATCATAAGCATTTATATTTTATCTTTTATAAATTAATAGTGTATACATGTCTAGTGCTAGAGTATATATATTTATACATGTTTGTATGTTAAATTTTGTCGTTAAACAGTTTATAATAAATCACGAATTAAATACATATATTACTGGTAAAAGGTGTATGATATACATGTTTTCGGAAATCTGGCGAAAAATTAATAACTTTTCATTTAGATATCGAATAGTTTCGATAAACGGATTAAAAGATATAATCAACTGAATTATGACTGACGTTAATTAAAATTACTTTTGAATTTGCAATTAATATTTAAACAACTTGTTTGTAAGATTGATAAATTGGATTTTTGAATATTACCAACCGAGTAAATGAATCCGTATATAAGGTACGTCTCATTTTGTTGAACAATTGTCAAAACTGATTGTTTTATCATATTTTAAAGCCTTATAAAAACTATAGTTTAATTTTACAAGAATTTGGAAACTATGTGAAATATTAAAATGATTCGATTGCCATGATCATTCAAACTATTGTATTAAGTCAGAATGACTTTTTGAAACAACTTTGGATAACTTTTGTATGTCGATCTCGAGCATTAGGATTGTGATACACTATGACCTGACCTAGCTTGATAGATATTTATTGACCAACATATGTTCTCTAGGTTGAGATCTACGATTATTTGGTATTCCGAGTTTCGGTCACATTTCGGTGAACAACTTTTTTTGCTGCTAAGGTGAGTTATAGCTTCCCTTTTTACTTATACTATTTTTGGGACTGAGAATACATGCGCTTTTTATGTTTTACTTACTTGACACGAGTACTTAAACTTTACATATGTGTGGGTTATATAACGGCATAAAGATTCCCTTTAGCACGGTAACATTTAATCATTGGTTTTTGAACCGGTGAATGCGAATATTAGATATGGATCCATAAGGCTTGACATCCCTGTCAGAGCTAGAGCGCTAGCCTTTTAACGGACGTGTGTTATTTGAGTTTAGGACACGTTGGTTTACGTGTATTAAAACGAATGGGGTATTTATCATTATAACGTTAAAGCTTAGTTACCAGGGTGCTCTGTTATGCAGAATCTATTGATAAATGTTTCTGGATGAAACAACTGAAATCTTGTGATCCACCTTTATATACAGATTATATGAAACAATAAAACTATGAACTCACCAACCTTTGTGTTGACACTTGTTAGCATGTTTATTCTCAGGTTCCCTAGAAGTCTTCCGCTGTTTGCTTATATGTTATACAAGCTATGTGCATGGAGTCTTACATGGCATATTTTTCGAGGAAACGTTGCATTCACCAAATCATCACCATGTATCTTATTTTGACTGCATTGTCAACGGAAGTACTATTGTAAACTATTATTATGGTGATTGTCTATATGTAGAAATCATCAGATGTCGAAAACCTTTGATTTAAATATACATTTATGGTGTGCCTTTTCAAAAGAATGCAATGTTTACAAAACGTATCATATAGAGGTCAAATACCTCGCAATGAAATCGATGAATGACGTGTTCGTCCATATAGATTTGGAGCGATCGTCACAGTTGGTATCAGAGCGTTGGTCCTAGTGAACCAGGTCTTGCATTAGTGTGTCTAACTGATAAGTTGTTAGGATACATTCGTAAGTCTGGACTTCGACTGTGTCTGCATGTCAAAAGTTTTGCTTATCATTTCTTGTCGAAAATTACCTATTTATCAAACTTAAGTCTTGACACGTGTTTTTACATTTATTGCATACACGGTGTATAGACAAATCATATCCTATCATATCTACTATAGTGGATCTTATTTGGCGCTTTTCGAATTTCCCTCCGTAAATTACGGAATCTTTTTACTATATATACGTATGCGGGAAGACGGAGATATCATCCAGTATTCAACCCTCAATTCATATCGAGAATCGTTTCATAACTTTCTGTGATCACGTAAGATGGCCTCTTCGAATAGACCAAGTTCCTCCAGCTCCGAAGACAGCGTGACGGGAGCGCACTGACCGATCAACTACCGTGATTTCTTTAGAAAATGGGGATGGGTTCGCGAAATACTTACCTTATGGAGAAATGAAGAAGGTACTCCATACCACGAGCCGAATTTACCACCTAACGTCGGAGTACTCGATCCGCTTACCGGCGAACCTGTTCGCAACACCGTTTTCACTCTTTTCGCAAGGATTTTCCGCCTCGAAGGTCGACTCGATGTAGTTAAAGATAGTATTCGTCCTCTACTCCCGAATTCTAATCAGATAGTATTATTGGAAGAAGTTAGGAGACTTCAAACTAAATATCAAGAATTGACAACCCTTACGGAAGAATGGGTAGAACTAATTCATAGACTCGAGCGTAAAGTAGAAACCCTGGAGATGACGGTGTTCGATTTGGAAGCTAGGCTCACATCTACTACACAGGTACCACAAGCAGTACCAACAGCAAAAACAATACCACCATCACTCGCCTCAACATCACGATCTGTACATCGAACATCAACGTCATACGCACCATAGATACCAGGGAGTATCACCTACACCAACCACACCTGTAGCACCACAAGCTCCGTCAGTTCAAGAAAGCACCGTGGACATCATACGAGTCAAAAACGAGTATATTGTATCAATGAGTTATGAAGTATTAACTCAATTCCTCTAAAGAATTTATATGTATATCTTATATATATAAATTTTAAAACCATCATAAATCTCTTCGTACTAAGCTATTATGTATGAATTGAAAAAGGGTAAATATTACTCGGTTAAATTCATATTACTAATATGCTATGATGTACATCCTTTGTTAACAACTTAACATTCGTTAACTACAATCTCTGTTTCAACTCAATGAATTCCATTTCATAATAAATCAAGTGTATTATTCAATTACATAATTGATTTTACATTTTTATTTTCTATGTACTCGAAACTTTCTAGAAAACATAATATGTGCCTTGTAAGGTTCACAAAAATTCCACAGGCATCAACATCCTTCACCAAGGAATATCAATAAGAATAAATAATGAAGTATTGATTTCATTAATGAAATACTCCGCGAAGATTATGTAATCTCTAATGTTTTAGAGATTATTCAATTCTAATTCAAGCCGAAAATCAAATGAGTTTAATATGATATTAACTCATTAAATCTGTATTACATCTGAAGAAAATATACATACATATATTTTCATAGAGACGATAATAAAAAAATTCTTTTGTACAAAATATTACTTGTGAAATCTTTAATGGGTAGGTAATACCCGGGGAAAATATATAAGTTCACAATTAATATGTTACACTATACATTCTTCAACTTTGATTCAAAAATCATTAACTATACTCACTATCTTCACAAGTGATACACAATCATTTCATACAAATTCAATTACATATTCTGATATTGACGGATCAGAATCCAAGTCATAACTCTGAACCGGTGAAATCATTCTTAGATCTCTACATCTTTCAAAGCTATACGTTGACTTCAAAACTGTGAAAGATCCTTTAGTATTGTTTTTACCAAAGATAACCTTGCAATTCCTTTTCAAAGTATCCAGTATTATCAACCATTCAACCAGTCAACGATGACCTTTCAAACTTGTAACTTTGGCATATACGTTTTTGTTACTGGGAAACCTTTTATGTTCCACCACATTAGCAGTAAATTTACCAACAACTTCATTGATCTTTGACCTTCCGAAAAATCTTTATACTCATTGAAGCCCTATCATTTACTCATCTGCATCTTGTAACGAGAATTGCCATACGAATTATCGGGAACTAGCAATCAGTATTTTAAAATTTTGCAGCACGTCTACTCCAACAGTTATATGTGTATATATAACGTCTACCTCCTGGATTTACATACTTCGAATGTGAAGTTTCTGAAAAACATCCCAAACTATGAACTAGTTCTCTGAAATTGGAATAATGCTGATGAAGCAGCAAAAACTGTAAACGACTTTAACAGTCAAAAGTTTGATGATAAAGAATAGTATGGTGGTAAAGCTGAGAAAAAGAGAAGGTTTTGGAACTGAAAAACGGATTGAGCAAAGTATGAAGGCGGTTGTGGATAAATCACAAAGACTGAACCTGCCTTCAAAGAATTCAAATAATTCAGTGTCTGCTGAAATCCTTAGTAAATACCTTGCTCCTTACTCTAAAACCTTTACGGATAATATTCTTCATCATCATCTTATCTTAAATATTCTAAGATATCATCATATCTTTCATTATAAATATCCTCAATATTTCTGAAGATATTTTCATAACTATTCTTATCTGAAATCATTCATCTCTTCGCGCTATCTGTATTACATCATAAAAGAAACTATTTTAGTTTCTAAATTCTGAAACCTTCAAGTTTAAAATATGAATGTTTTGAAGTAGTGTTGGGAACTGAAGCATGAATTAGTATAATATAATGACACTTGATCAACGTGATTATATTACAGTAAGTCATGCTGAGTTTCTAATGGAACGTGATAAAGGTTCACAGATTCCACCCTCATCATGAACCATGTTACATAACTCTTTTATTCTATAAAATCTCTAAATATATCAAGAAAATATATTTCTTGATGATTCGGTCTTTTCCAGATATTCTGGTAATTTAACAAATCAAATCGTGTTATTACCTTTCCTTTCTACTTTGTATATTATGATCATTCAAAACTCCATACCTACGAATTCTGGACCATTATTCGCTTGACTTGAAGTCGGGAAGAGAAAACAAAAACATGAAGCCCCTAAATATAATGGAGAATATAAAGCCCAATAACAACCCTGAAAATTTACAAACCGTGTATATCAATACGTATTGCAACGTAAAGACACGGGAAAATTAATAACACTATAACCCCAAGATAAAAGTAAAAGTAAATAAAATCCTCCGGTGGTAAATGAAAGAGAAGGATGACAGATATGAAGGTTAGGAGTATATCAAGAATCAGAACTGGATGAAGCATTTCACAATCTTTTGGAAGTATGAAATAAGGGAGAAGATTATAGGAGTGGTGAAAATAAATGAAACGGAAGAGGACAATTTATAGCGAAATATCAGACATAGCAATCAAGGCAGATTACGCATTTAATCAAAGAAAATCCTAATTTCCTTAAATTTTGAAGAATCAAATCTTATTAAGATTATGAAGATTTGCTATTCCTTAAATTTCGGAAATCAATCGTTACTACATCAAGAGATAAGACGCATCTCTATTATCCATTTCATTCTATTACAATAATTTCCCTCATACGCTTCGAGTAATCAGATTGTTTTATCCATATTATTCAACGGTGATAAAACTCTATTTATCGACTCATATTCGTCATGAAAACATTTTTATTTTTAGCCATGACGACCTCACTCAAATTTTGGGACGAAATTTCTTTAACGGGTAGGTACTGTGATGACCCGGAAAATTCTGATCAAATTTAAACTTAATCTTGTATGATTAACATTTTCGACACGATAAGCAAAGTCTATGAAGTTGAATCACAAAATTTTGAACTATTTAATTGTTCTCAACGATTCGCGAACAATTATATGTAAATAGATACATATACTATAACTTGAAAACGTAACAAAGTGTTGAGTATATGATACTGTGCATTAAACTTATTGGTTTGATTATCTGATTGATATATTTAACTACGGAGTTAAAAGATAATGCCAAACGATTGAATTAAAAGATATTTATTAAGTCTCTTAATGATTATGATATTATTACGTGTCTCTGTTGTGAGGACCACACTGATTTGAGAAATTATTCCTTTTTAACGGTATTCGGAATAAATGATAAAGTGTTTGTTTAAATAACGTAATTTGGACACATACAATAATTAGAATATTAATTTTTAAGAATTAATTATATGAATAACTTGCGATATGTATTTTAAAACGTGTTTATAAATATTGAGAATAGATATTAACTTGGTTATGAAACGTTTGATAAATATTATTATATTAATAAATAACAAGACAATGATTTATAGAAGTAAATGACCAAAACACTCAAAAGATTAAGATATACTTTGAGTGGTATAGTTTATGAATAATTTAAGGCTATATTTTGACAAAGGTACGAGTCACAAAACGTAAATTACGAGTTTTCTAAGCGTACGTTCGAGAAACCGGAACCGGGACATAAGTCGAGTGACAACGTACGAGTCATCAGAACGAAAATTACAAGTCAACTATGCACATGAATTTAATATAATATATAATTAATTATTTAAATTATATATATTATATTTAATTATGTCGACAAACAAAAAAATAAAAAATATGTGAGCTGGATCTGACGGCCATGTGATCGCATGGGAAATAGGCATAAAACCCATGCAAGTGCATGAGAATTGCACTAAAATCCCATGCACTTGCATGGGGTTGATTTTCAGGCCAAGTACTATAAAGCTCGATGTTTTCTGGCCGAATTTATCCATCTTTCTCTCTATCCTCTCTACTTATATTATTATTATTATTATTATTATTTATATTATTATTATTATTATTATTATTATTATTATTATTATTATTATTATTATTATTATTATTAAAAATAATATTATTATTAATAATCTTATGATTATTATTAATTAGTATTATACATAAAATACTACGATGAGGTCATGAGCGTGTCACTTTTAAAATGGTTTTTCATACGGGATAAAGCTAAGGAAATTATGAGTTATTACTAAGGGAGGTTATGCGTATTGTTTGAGGGTTATGCTCGTAAAGTCAAACCTAGTGTTTATCATCTCTGTTACGTCTACGTACTTTTCTGAAATATTGAATCACAATATTGATACGTAAGCATTTATATTTTATCTTTTATAAATTAATAGTGTATACATGTCTAGTGCTCGAGTATATATATTTATACATGTTTGTATATTAAATTTTGTCGTTAAACAGTTTATAATAAATCACGAATTAAATACATATATTACTGGTAAAAGGTGTATGATATACATGTTTTCGGAAAGCTGGCGAAAAATCAATAACTTTTCATTTAGATATCGAATAGTTTCGATGAACGGATTAAAAGATATGATCAACTGAATTATGATTGACGTTAATTAAAATTACTTTTGAATCTGCAATTAATATTTAAACAACTTGTTTGTAAGATTGATAAATTGGATTTTTGAATATTACCAACCGAGTAAATGAATCCTTATATAAGGTACGTCTCATTTTGTTGAACAATTGTCAAAACTGATTGTTTTATCATATTTTAAAGCCTTATAAAAACTATAGTTTAATTTTACAAGAATTGGGAAACTATGTGAAATATTAAAATGATTCGATTGCCATGATCATTCAAACTATTGTATTAAGTCAGAATGACTTTTTGAAACAACTTTGGATAACTTTTGTATGTCGATCTCGAGCATTAGGATTGTAATAAACTATGACCTGACCTAGCTTGATAGACATTTATTGACCAACATATGTTCTCTAGGTTGAGATCTACGATTATTTGGTATTCTGAGTTTCGGTCACATTTCGGTGAACAACTTTATGTTCTGCTAAGGTGAGTTATAGCTTCCCTTTTTACTTATACTATTTTTGGGACTGAGAATACATGCGCTTTTTATGTTTTACTTACTTGACACGAGTACTTAAACTTTACATATGTGTGGGTTATATAACTGCATAAAGATTCCCCTTAGCACGGTAACGTTTAATCATTGGTTTTTGAACCGGTGAACGCGAATATTAGATATGGATCCATAGGGCTTGACATCCCTGTCCGAGCTAGAGCGCTAGCCTTTTAACGGACGTGTGTTATTTGAGTTTAGGACACGTTGGTTTGCGTGTATTAAAACGAATGGGGTATTTATCATTATAACGTTAAAGCTTAGTTACCAGGGTGCTCTGTTATGTAGAATCTATTGATAAACGTTTCTGGATGAAACAACTGAAATCTTGTGATCCACCTTTATATACAGATTATATGAAACAATAAAACTATGAAATCACCAATCTTTGTGTTGACACTTGTTAGCATGTTTATTCTCAGGTTCCCTAGAAGTCTTTCGCTGTTTGCTTATATGTTATACAAGCTATGTGCATGGAGTCTTACATGGCATATTTTTCGAGGAAACGTTGCATTCACCAAATCATCACCATGTATCTTATTTTGACTGCATTGTCAACGGAAGTACTATTGTAAACTATTATTACGGTGATTGTCTATATGTAGAAATCATCAGATGTCAAAAACCTTTGATTTAAATATACATTTATGGTGTGCCTTTTCAAAAGAATGCAATGTTTACAAAACGTATCATATAGAGGTCAAATACCTCGCAATGAAATCGATGAATGACGTGTTCGTCCATATGGATTTGGAGCGATCGTCACATGGGTCAATATTACCACCTCCAGTACAACAACAGTTAGACAAAATAGAACTCCAATAATTTTAGTGTTTCATATCAATTGGAATTAACTTTAGAAACATTTCTTAAGCCCTGAAGCAGAAGCACGTTTCATAGTGTTTGCTCAACAAGACTAAGATCCATCAATTCAATTGATTTATTATAAGATAAAAAAATATATGAGTATCATTACATGCCAAAAGCCAGGAATAAGGGTTTGCTCTCCATGCACTCAACGTAATACTACTATATAACATATAAAAGCCAATAACACAAAAAGCTTAAGCAACAAGATCCATTTATATACAAGGGTTCGACTTAACCGTAACTTTAGTAGCAACAATTGCAATCACCTAATCTACGCTTATTCACTATTGTAAGCTATTATAACGACTCCTTCTAATGGAAACGCTGCAATAACAGATTTTATATTTTGTACATACCACGGTTCCATGATTTTTTTTAAAAAATAGTAATTTTTTCAAACGGTCTTTAAAAAATGGAAACTGAATCATAATCTTCGCAAAAATGGTAAAACCGAACTTCCAAAGTTCGGTTTTGGTCAAACCCGAAGTTTGGAAGTTCAGTTTTGTTATTTTATTCATTTCTACAGTGACTTGGCAGACAAGTGTACTAGGTTAGCCACCCGTGCCCTAAACCGAAGATTGAAACTTCGGTTTTGCAGGCTTTTGAGCAAAACCGAAGTTTCAAACTTCGGTTTTGGTCCTGCCATCTTTTGTTCACTTTTTACCCAAATCTTGCTTTTGCAGGTCGTAATCTATGCTTTTGTACATCTATTTATACCAGTTGAAACTTCATTCTCAATAACAACATCACATACAACACAAGCACATTTCAAACACCTGAAACTGAGTTTTAATTTTAACTGAATTAAGCAGTTTAAAACTAAAAAAACACAAAATCAGATTCTAAAAAAATGGCCAATGATGAGAACGATGGATGGGAATACCTACTTGATATTGATGATTCCGATCTCACTCAATCTGTATCAGTTTCAAAACCCACTCAAACCATATTGGTGCCCACTGAGGCGCCACCATTCCCCCGACCTTTACAGTCCCCCCAACTTAACCGTCAAAAGCAAAAGCAACCTATTTCACCACAACGACCTGTTCTTCGCGGTTCCGGGTCTAACAAAAAGAACAAATTATCCTACCGAATCCCTGGACCCGTTGATGTTTTCCAAAATGCGTATGAACTTTGAAATAACGAGAATAACGTTGTGGATGACATGTCTACGCAAGATTTTGTAAGGAAAATAATCAACAGACCTAAAGCGGATGATTCTTTTACACTAGATCCGTGGCTACGCGCGATGGAGTTTGCATATCCGTATGGAGGTAAACAACAAAATTCTATACTCATTCTTGAAACCATAAGCCAACAGTTTATGTGTATTGTTGTAAGTGCAGGTAGATCTGATATAGCAAGCATTTTGAGACAACGTAGATTTTTACCAGCTGATCAAGTTGTTGGTATTGTTAAGACTTGTGAGAAAAATTGTGTCGGTGATCTGTCTGTAACGCTCAAAGTGAGTTTACATCACTAATGTGACGATCGCTCCAAATCCATATGGACGAACACGTCATTCATCGATTTCATTGCGAGGTATTTGACCTCTATATGATACGTTTTGTAAACATTGCATTCTTTTGAAAAGGCACACCATAAATGAATATTTAAATCAAAGGTTTTCGACATCTGATGATTTTTACATATAGACAATCACCGTAAATAATAGTTTACAATAGTACTTTCGTTGACAATGCAGTCAAAATAAGATACATGGTGATGATTTGGTGAATGCAACGTTTCCTTGAAAAATATGCCATGTAAGACTCCATGCACATAGCTTGTCTAACATATAAGCAAACAGCGGAAGACTTCTAGGGAACCTGAGAATAAACATGCTAACAAGTGTCAACACAAAGGTTGGTGAGTTTATAGTTTTAATGTTTTGCATAATCTGTACATAAAGGTGGATCACAAGATTTCAGTTGTTTCATCCAGAAACGTTTATCAAAATATTCTACGAAATTGAGCACCCTGGTAACTAAACTTAACGTATATATAATTTGTACCCTTTGTATAATCATCTTAATAATACACGCAAACCAACGTGTACGCTTCTCAAATAGCATACATCCGTTAAAAGGCTAGTGCTCTAGCTCGGACGGGGATATCAAGCCCTATGGATCCATATACTACTACTCGCGCCCACCAGTTCTTATAACTGGCAGTTAACAGTTACCAAAGCTAAGGGATTTTCGGTTCAAACTTAGTGTAGAATTTAGTATGTACTTGTATCCATTGCGTTTAAAATAAAGTGCATGTATTCTCAGCCCAAAAATATATATTGCAAAAGCAATTAAAAAGGGATTAATGAAACTCACCTTAGCAGCATATAAAGTCGTTCACCAAAATGTGATCGAAACTCGGATTACCAAATAATCGTAGATCTCAACCTAGAGAACATATGTTGGTCAATAAATGTCTATCAAGCTAGGTCAGGTCGTAGTGTATCACAATCCTAATGCTCGAGATCGACATACAAAAGTTATTCAAAGTCGTTTCAAAAAGTCAGTTTTGGACAGTTGTTTAACAAAACGAGATATACCTTATATAAGGATTCATTTACTCGGTTGGTAAAATTCAAAAATCCAATTTATCAATCTCATAAACAAGTTGTTTAAATCTTAATTGCAGATTCAAAAGCAATTTCAATTAACGTCAATCATAATTCAGTTGATCATATATTTTAATCCGTTCATCGAAACTATTCGATATCTAAATGAAAAGTTATTGTTTTTTCGCCAGCTTTCCAAAAACATGTATATCATATACCTTTTACCAGTAATATATGTATTTAATTAGTGATTCATTATAAACTGTTTAATGACGAAATTTAGTATACAAGCATGCATAAACATATATACTCGAGCACTAGACATGTATACACTATTAATATATAAAAGATAAGATATGAATGCTCACTTATCAATATTGAGATTCAATATTGTAAGAAAGTACGTAGACGTAACGGAGATGATAAACACTAGGTTTAATTTATAAATATATCCCCGAACATTACCCATAACCTCCTTGGCAATAACCCATAATTTCCTTAGCTCTAGCTTGTTTGTAAACTTGTTTTGAAATTACTCAAACAGCACTCCGTCGTAATATTTTATGTATAATACTAATAATAATAATTCTCATAACCATAAGATTAATAATAATAATAATCTTAATAATAATAATAATAATAATAATAATAATAATAATAATAATATATAAATATAATACGAAGTAATATTTGAATGATTTCAAGAAATGGAACCAGACATCGCGTTTTATAGTGTGGCCTGAATTCAGACACCATGCGATCGCATGAGTTTTCAGTGTTTTTGCCATGCGATCGCATGGCCGCCTTTTCCGTTTTTGTTTGCTAGTTTGTCGACATCAAATAGTGTTTACTGTAGCAAATAGTATGTACTGTAGCAAATAGTGTACTGTAGCAAATAGTGTTACTGTAGCAAATAGTGTTTACTGTAGCAAATAGTGTTCACTGTAGCTTTTCACTGTAGCAAAGTACGGTTTCACTGTAGCAAATAGTATTTACTGTAGCAAATAGTGTTTTACTGTAGCAAAGACATTTTTACTGTAGCAAATAATGTTTTACTGTAGGAAAGTCGTTTTTACTTGTACATATATATATATATATATATATATATATATACATACATATAATTGTTCATGAATCGTCGAGAGTAGTCAAAGGTAATTGTATATATGAAACAGTTCTAAAATTTTGAGACTCAATCTAACAGACTTTGCTTATATTAAATTATTTAAAGATAAAGTTTAAATTTGGTCAGAAATTTCCGGGTCATCACAACTAACTTATGTATATTTTCCTAATTGTATTGCGTTGACTAAACTGGTTAATGTAACTATATTCATTTATGTTTAATAGGACACTATGGGTACTATTAAAGGAACAGTATCTAGCAAGGTCATCGATGGAGTACATGGGAAGTATGAAGGTGTAAAAGGCATACGTGAGGGAGTTGTTCTGGTGCTACAAAACTGTTCTATCTTTTGCCCTAGTGTGAAGGTTAAAATCCTTAACATTACACGCAAGGCGTTAATTAAGGTGTTCTTTAAAGACGGTGGATCTACGTAGAGAATTGTGTTGTTGTTGTTGTTGTTGTTGTTTAAAAAAAACTATTGTTATTGTTGTTTTAAATAATGTATTGTTATATGTTGTTATTGTTATTTTAATTAAACTAGTTGTTAGTTTTGTTTAAAAACGATGCTAAATGTATATCACAAACGCAACCGATTTATTAAAACAAGTTCAAAAGATAAACATTACAACCAAATCATCATAAAATACAATTAATCAATGACCATGATGTCCCCCACGTATATATCGTAGGTGATGACCGGTTCCACACCTTGTTGGGACAGATTACCTTGTACTCCTCCGCGATAGTTGCTCCTGATTTTCATCATCGCCTACGGTTAAATCCTCGACAGGCTCATCCTCAAGTGGGTAATCAGAAACACTCACGTCAAGAGGGCTTCGAGAGGATGAGGCACCTACATATGGTCGGATAGGGGTCCGAGAGGAAGATCCATGATATGTTTCTTGAGGGGTCCGAGAGGATGATCCAAGATGCGTGTTCAACGGGGTATTGTATATGTTTGGAGGGCTGTTGAAGACTTTCTGATGGGTATTGTAGACGTTTTGATGGGTAGTGTATGTGTTTCGAGGGGTACTATATACGTCTCGAGGGTTAGGATAGGTTTGGCGAGGATCATGATAATGCGACTGATCACCGTAATCATAAGCCGGGAACTCGAAGTTTTGTGACGGATAGTATTCAAATGGAGCACCTTGCTGTTGGTGATGCGCGTATGAAAGTAGGTGATGTGGCATGTCATAAAATGCTTGCGGGTTAGGTTGACTGTTTGGTTGCATTTGTGCAAATGCCATATCTTGCATCCTCCAAAGCCCTTCCTCCATCTTTACACAAATTTCTATAAAGATGTGCTAGAACCGCACTACCCCAACTAATACAATTAGCTGGACTCAAGTCCACGATGGTATGCAAGAAACTCAAAGGGACATCATACGCATTAGCATCAGAAAATAGAATGCCACCCATCATAGCCAAAATATATACTCTAGCCCGCTGTTGGTGAGACTCGATAGTGTCTCCAACTTCTTCATTCAACTCTGTCATTAAAACGGAAATTAATATCCTCCCTCTACGTATACCCCTATCACCAATAGCCTGAGGGGTGATCCCTAAGTAGGTAACAACAAACGGTATCCAATCGCTATCATTGGTTTCATACCAAATACCGGAGAATACATCCCCGTCTATTAGTAAACCAAATAAAACCTGAACGTCTTGCAACGTTGCAGTTGCTTCTCCTACAAATATTAATATGGTATATTTATATATTCGAATATATATATATATATATATATATATATATATATATATATATATATATATATATATATATATATATATCGGAATTATATATATATATTCTATTCGTAAATACTATTTTAAACAATTATCTAATATTATATATTTATATATACATATATATATATATATATATATAAAATATAAACTTGACTAAATTAATGATATATATTACGAAGATATAATAATATATATTAAAATAAATAATTAATATATATAAGGTAATGATTTTGTACTAATCGGTAAATGAAACGTATGCGTCTCCGGGCGCCATCTTTCAATCATAGCAGTAATAAGTGACCAATCCAGTCTTTGTTTACCCAATTTACAAACTAAACCCAAACCCAAATTATCGAGATACACCTGCACATGCTCATTAATTCTTTCGTTTGGTAGCCGTGAAATATGCTGCCAAAAGCTCAGATCAGCTCTTCGTGGTTTGATCAACGTCTCCTCGTCAAGCTTATTTGTAAATACCGCATACGATCTATGATTCCTTTCGGCTTGTAAAAATAATAAAGAACTATCAACCGGCTCCGATCTAGCACGTACTTGGTTCGTTTGAGCCATTTTTTTTGTTAAAAACTAAAGGGTTTTCGAATTTTTTTTTTTTTTTTTTTTTTGCTTTGGATCTGTTTTGTGTGTGACAACCGAAGTTACAGAGTTCGGATTTATACAGAAACCAAAACCGAAGTTTCAAACTTCGGTTTCCACGTATCGCTATTTCATTCGCCAGTTTAATTTTTTTACGGATTATATGTATTTATGGGGATAAAAATGCAGTAAATGGAGTAGCTGGAAGTTAAAGCAAAACCGAAGTTCCAAACTTCGGTTTTTCCACGTCGCCCATCCAGTCACCAATTCAACGGACCAAATCAATAAAATAACAAAACCAAACTTCCAAACTTCGGGTTTGACCAAAATCGAACTTTGGAAGTTCGGTTTTACCATTTTTGCGAAGATTATGATTCAGTTTCCATTTTTTAAAGTTCGTTTGAAAAAATTACTATTTTAAAAAAAAAAAATCACGGTTCCATATAGATACACTCATTAGTGGTATATCATAAGTCAGTCTGAAATTTGGAACATTCGTATGTTTGGATAAATTCATAGTGTGGCTTTAACTAGTATTTCTAAACCCTAAATTCTGTTATTGTACACATGCTGTCACATCTTTTTTAATACTTCTATGTGTGTATAACACAAACCCTAAATGTTGACTAACTGATCATAAATTTCACTTAAGAATGAAATATTTTTAACAAGTGATTTTATACTAACACAAAGCATTATCTCACTAAACCTAAATCCAAAGCATTATCTCACTAAACCTAAATCCAAATTATAAATACACAAAGAGAATCACATTCTAAGTATATAAAATCACAATAAAGGCCAACCACACTAAATCCAAAGCTGACCCGGATCATATTAAAAAACAAAAACAAAGAAAAGTCAAGATAGAAGATTTGAAATCTTACATTTTTTCCTTTCCAAGCTTCATAAACCCTTTTAGGCATGTGAATTCAAAACATTTACTAGGAAACATAAATTTAAAGGTAAAGATTTAAGCTTTTTGAGCTTATAATACAGCTCATAATTTTTGAATCAAGACCAACAAATAGAAAATTGTTAGGTTTAATCACTAGAGGGCTTGTTCAATTGGGTAGTTGTAAACTAAGACCATTCCTAGTGGTGGCAGTGACGTCAGAGGCAGTTTTTGCGCTTTTTGCCTAAAAAGCGCAAACTGACTGTCAGCAGGGTCAGTTGGCCTTTTCTAACAGTCAGGGTCAGTTTTTTTTGTCAGTTTTCAGTATGGTCCACCAGTTTATTATTTTTTACATTTTCTTTTTTTCTAACATATTACTTAATAAAAATTAAAATAGAAAGTTCATTAAATAAAAAAAAAATTACAAACTACAAAGGAAAAGAAAAAATACAAAGGAATTAAAAATACTTAACAAGACATAACATAATGAAAAACTAATTCGTAGTTAGAAAAGAAGCTGGAAGATTCCATATATGCTCGACCAAATCATCGGTAAGTTGGTTGTGCACATCTCTATCCCTTATTTCTCTTAGGATAATGTCTTGATCTCGTTCTTTGTTCCTTGCTCGTTGTGCACGATTCGCTATTGGCTCAGTTATAAATCGTTCTTCCCATTTACATAGCACAAAATCATTGTCTTCTAATATCATATTATGTAAAATGAGACAACATTCCATTACTCTGCGCATCTTGTTTACTTGCATTACGCGTGCAGGTATACTTAAAATATGAAACCGGCCTTGAAGAACCCCAAAAGCCCGTTCTATGTCCTTTCGGGCACTAGCTTGAAATCTTGTGAACTTAATCCTTGGATCATCCGTAGGACGCGACATTCCTTTGATAAGTGTCGCCCACTCGGGATATATACCATCGGCAAGGTAGTAACCTTTGGTGTATTGATGACCATTTACCTCAAATGGTGCGGGTGGAGCTCTTCCCGTCTTTAATGCATCAAATAGAGGAGACTGATTCAAAACATTTATGTCATTGTTGGAACCTGCCATCCCGAAAAAAGCATGCCATATCCACAAATCATATGAAGCCACAGCTTCAAGCATAATTGTGGGTTTCTTGTGATCACCCCTAGTATATTGACCTTTAGGTGCTACGGGACAATTCTTCTACTCCCAATGCATACAATCGATACTACCAAGCATACCCCTGAACCCATGCTTCTCTTCGTGTACACTATATAAGCGTACAACATCGGTTGATGTGGGAGATCTCATGTATCGACTTTTATATAAATCGATAATACATTTACAAAATTTGTCTAAACACATTATTGATGTTTGCTCACTCATATGTAAATATTCATCGAACGAATCGGGGGCGGTTCCATACGCCAATTGACGTAAAGCCGACGTACATTTTTGTAAAATAGTAAATGACTCTCTATCGGCAGCATCTCGACGTTCTATAAAATAATCAAAATGCTCGGGAACATTATTCATAGAGTTAGCAAATGATGATATACCTTGCGCAATTCGGAGGAATAAATTTATTCTCATACGAAAACGACGTTTAAATTTCTTCGCCTGAAAAATTGGTGGCTCGGCAAAGTAGTCATTAAACAATCATTCCGCAGCTGACTCACGATCTCTGGGAATGTAACTTCGATGTCTAGGAATACGAGGCACGGACTCGACTTCAGATTCTTCATCCATTTCTTGAATAAGTTGGATAATTCAAATATCCTCCGAATCAGAATCGGAACCAAGTAAAAAGGATGCCATAAATATTTAGATTATATTGTATAAAAGTTAAGAGTAAATGTTGATTTGGTGTGTATAAAATGGGTGGAAGTTGGGGGTATTTATATATATAAATTATATATTAAAAAAAAGGAAAGGTTAACGGCATTATAGCCGTTGGAATCCGGCTAGAAACGTGGCCCAATAAAAATCAAACACGCGTCACTAACGAAATCTGACCCTACCGTCAATTTTTCAACTAACGACCATTTTTAACAGAAACTGACGCCCCGTTAACGGCCGTCAGTTTCCGTCAGAAATGCCAAGTGGACTAACGAAGTGGATCTGACGGACCGTTAGGCATGGTCTAAGGTTCTTTAAGTGGTTTAGGATCTGAAGGTGGTCGCCGTCGTAGTGGTGGTGATGGGTTAGAGTAGCGAGAATAAGAAGAAAAAAAGGGCATGTCTTATGTTAGGGGAAATTAGTAAAGTACAATTTTTCTTTCATTTTCTTTTTTTTTTAATATCAAAATACACCATTTATTCAACTCAAGTTTGTTCGAACTCGGGCCTTTTCATTCGAACTCAGCACACGATATTGTGAGCGATAATACATTTCACGGCACCGTACACTTTTTTCAAATCAAATTCATTAGGTTCAAACAGATTAACGAACCTAACTTCGAACATATACTAAAGTTTTGTTTAAACACCTTTTTGTTCGAACTCGGAAAATGTTTAATTTTCTCACATAACAAATAACACACATCAAATTTCTAAAGAAATAATAATATTTAACAGATGACAAAGTACAAACTTAAACACTACAAACTAACACTATTTTTTGTTAGAATAAAAACAAGACAAATGTTATCAAACTACGAATTGATAACAGTTTCAGCATTCTAGCATTCTCTTTATTGATTTTGAGTGAATCTTCAGCGATCTTGAGTGAATCTTCAAGGTCGTTTATTTTTTCTTTATAACCCATTTAATTATACTCCGTATTGACCCATCGCACATTGGTGAATCATATCAACCGATCCAATTGCAACAAAACACTTATGAACAAGACGAAATCAGTTTATTATTTTGTGGTAGCAAATGAGCTTTCGACTCGTAAAGAGGTGGTCATACTTGTTACTGATAGTGGACAAGTGTTTGAACATCGTCAAAATGACTATTCAGATGTTGAATCACCCCTCATCAACCAACTTGTCGAGAAGCACACACACTCTCGCTAAAAAATGTGTTCACACTTACATATTCAGATCTCGATTTCATTTGGCTGATTTATTTGGAATCACCCGATCTTGCTTTTATCAGTTCACCGGAATCTACATATATTCAGATCTGGTGATTTTTAGTTTATAACCTCGACAAGCTTCAAATGACAGTCAGCATATAATTGTAAAATCTTATCACGACTGTCTTGATCCATGGGGAAGAAAAATGGTGGTTTTGCGAAGAAAAAACCACAAGAAACAGCAACTAGGGTGTTAAGAAATCGTAGTGTTGAAATCTCTGATGATAAATGAGATAATGATGATCAACAGGAGAAGTATGACTCGTCTGATCAATCAGATAATTCAGTTCAAAAACTTGATCCATTGATCGGTCTGCCTAAGAAAATTGATGGGTCAAAGAAGGATATGGATGCTGTAAGTGCTCATGGTGATACTGAAAACTCAGATAAAGAATCTTTGTGTGGTGAAAAAGGGGTAACTCAGGAGCAAGGCAAGTCGGTAACGAATCAAAATCAATTGGATGCTGCTGATGACAACAGCCATGTTTCTGAACATGATGAACAGCCGGATCCTGAAGTTGAAAAGAAAGATCACGGGAGTCGTTTCAAGGTTGAAAGTAGGCAAGCAACAGCCTTATGTGGAGGAGTATCTGTGATGCCCCGTACAAAACCATCGTGTACGAATCATCAACAACAGGATCATTACAAGGTTAAGTACTATATGCTGTAATAAAAGAAGTTGCATTCACGATAAAAAGATGACGTCACAACCGACATCAATTGTTTTACACCAACAGTATGGTTCTACGAATAGCAAGCATGAATAAACGTATGTGACCCCTAGGTCGTTACAAAACATGGTTTCAAATGTAATTAAGTTTGAATGCAAAATAAAGTAGTTCATGCGGTGATAACACTAGAGCAGCGGGTGTCTACGGCAAGACTAGTACACAGCGGAAGCAACCTTAAGCACCTGAGAAAAACATGCTTAAAAACGTCAATACAAAGGTTGGTGAGCTATAGTTTAAGTATAACAGTATGTAAGGTAGGCCACGAGATTTCAGTGCTACAAAGAGCGTTTCAAAACAATATGATAAAGTATATGTTAACCGTGGGCACTTGGTAACTAACTTAACGTTTATACCCCTTGAAAGTACACTTGGCAAGTGCGTATGTATACGAAGTATTAAACACTCGTTAAATGCTAGCGCGACTAGCCCGAGTGGGGATGTCAAACCCTATAGATCCATATCTAAGATTCGCGTTCACGGTTCAAAAACCAATGATTAAACGTTACCGAGCTAAAGGGAATGTTTATGCTGTTGTATAACCCACACATATATAAGTTTAAGTACTCGTGCCTAGTATGTAAAACATAAAATCCTCATGTATTCTCAGTTCCCAAAATAAGTTAAAGTAAAAAGGGAATGCTATAACTCACAATGATAAAGTAGCGGTAAGGTATGACTCGGAAAGTAAGCAAGTAATGAAGGTTGTCCAAACGGGTCCTCAACCTAAGTCAAATAGTACTAAGTCAGTAAATCGTCCGAATAGGTTTAAAAGTATGTAAATAAGGTCTTAAGGGTCATCATCATTCATCATCAAACAAAAGGTGTAAAGTAAGTTTCGTTTATGAAAAGAGTTTGAAACAAAGGCTGAGTTCGGTCAGTCACCACGGCCTCAATACCTACTGAAATAAGGTGAGACCAGTGGCCATGGCTCCGTATATGAGTCCTTTAGTTGTGGTAAAAGTTACAGAAGCAAACTCGTCTTCGTTTGACCGTGGCGACGGTCTAAGTGCGAGTAGGTCAGAATTTTTCAGCACAACGTTAAATGGACATAGTGACGATCGGAGGGCCATAAATCCTAAACCGTAACTCGGATTAAGACGAGTCCTATATGAAAAGTTATCTACTCGAACAGAGCTATCTAAAAATCATAATTACATTAGCCCAGGTAGTATGGGTCAGACACAGAAACAGTAGAACAGTAGAACAGTAGGGTCAGTAGGTTCCGGTGGTTCTTGGTGCTCGATGCTTATCATGGTTCTCATCCTTGATGCATATAGCTTCAAGTGTACAACTTGTTGATGTGTTTGCATCACTTTAACCAAGGTTTGACCATCATAACCCAAGTGTAAGTCTAAGACATGAAGCACAACTCACTTAAGTGTTGCAAGTGTTTTGATGAACCAAAGTTACATCAAAGTCTTAGATCTAACACATACATGAACTTTAAAACTAATAATAAGTTACAAACTTGAAAGTGAACTTATGAAATCAAGATCTTAAGATGTAGAACATAGTTCTTAGTTTGATCTTGAAGATCCAAGACTCAAAAGTCTAGATCTAACATAAGTGTACAAAATTATAATTAAAGAAAGCTTACTTACATGTTCTTGAACTTTTAAAGTAAATTTTAGTTCAAGAAAGTATGAGATCAAGACTAACTTGTAATACTTGACCAATACTAACAAACATGAATTTAAAGTGCATAATATAAAGAAACAAGCTAGGTAAACAAGTAACTAGTTCATGGGTTGTTCATACTTTAAAGATTCAAACCAAAGTTTGATCTTTAAGAATGTAAACTTTAAAGTCTACAAACATGATTTACAAGTATGATTTTTACAACCATGAACTTACAAACTTTAAAACTTTAAAGGTAGAACATAAACTAGTAAGTTTATGTTCTTGAGTGTTCTTGTAAATACAAGATAAAAGAAGAATCTAACTAGAAAGTTGATCCTTGTACAAGTAAGTAAATAACAAACAACAAGTAAGTAAACCATAAACATGAACAAGTAACAACAAACAAAAGATGATGGTGATGAGAGGTCTTGGGCCACGGTTTTAGTACAAGAAAAAGAAGAGAAGAAAAGTCTATGTTGCTTACATGAAAGGAGAGAAAATGAGAGAAAAGATGAGAGAACTTGCAAGTGATTGTGTGTGTGTGTGTAAATGAAAGAGTAATACTAGTAAATGAGGTAGTAAAAAAAAAAAAAAGCAATCAAACTCCTCTAAAGGCCTTGGAGGCCATTGGTTCATCAAGGAATCAAGGAGAAGACATATATCCACAAGGTTCTTACAAGTATTTTGCAAAAAAAATGGTTACAAGGGGTGTTGCATAGGGAAGATGTGAGTAACTAGATTCCACCAAGTTAATCTATCTACTTTAAACTCAAAGTAATACTTGTATTCATAAAATGGGCTTATTAATCCAATTAGTGTGTAGGGTAGGCTCTTAAGTCCATTAACATTAATAAAAGCCCAAGTTCAAGTAATTAACAAATTAATCCAATAAAGCCCAAGTAATTAACTAGTAACCTTAGTTAATTAAAATAATTAATCATGAATGTAAATAATATTCAAAAATATTATTCGTGTAAAGTTCGTGTGTCACAAAGACGTGTCGGGCATTTAAAAGTCATGTATGGTAACAAGTAAATGTATAAAAATACATTCATTAAATCACAAGTATTAATAATAAACATTATTAATTAAAGATGGAAAAACCAGGGTCGTTACATTACCCACCTGTTAAAGAAAATTTCGTCCCGAAATTTTGAGGAGTGACCTATAGTGGTACCGTATTCGAATAAGAAGGAGCGTATCCAAGTTCCGTGAGTCTCGTGGGCTCAGAAGTAAGTTATTTACCTTGAAATGTATTTCGGCGTATGAAAGTAAGAATGGGTACATGCCATTAATTAAGTCTTTTGTTCTAAGAGATCAACAAATCGATTTCGTTTCTGCTTAACATGAGTATGTCATCTGAATGTATATCCACGAAAGGAAAGATGGTGTGTTTAGCCTTACAGGCATCTTCAGTAAGCTGGATGCGTGAAATGCATCGTGAATGTTTCTAAGCTCATCTAAAACATCGTGCGCTTATGTCGTAATACAAAGCTGACAGGTAGGATGGAAAACATGGTGATTACGACCATGCGATTTGATGTCTGGATAGTGTTAGCCACGGATTTTACTAACCCCTTGAATTTGGAAAGGAGGCCATAGGCATAAGGAACCCGTTATTTAAGAACATTTTATTTGAATAAATGAATTGAAATTTTAGCTAAAAGTGACCAATCGGACTTGCAAGCCATAATTATTCATAGTGTCTTCAGGACGGTCTGAACGAACAATGAGGGATATCACCTAGTTTACCATACTGCAGGTGAACCTATCCTTGGATGAAATGAAAAGCACAGTTTTGTAACGTAACTTCATCCTTTCAGTTACATGTTGAAGTTAGGGTTAACGTTAACTAGAGCAACATACAGTTGCAACCAACGAAGGAAGAAATATATAGAGTATCCACATCAGTGTCGTAAATGTTTTAAGCAGTCTCTTCCAAGAGGATAACAAGATTCATAGATTCCTAAAGTATCTTATACTACAAATCCGGAAGAAAATCGCACGAAAGGTGTGGTCCTTGAATGAGAGTGAATTCTCCGAGCAGTTTGTTCTGAATTTATTCTTATACTTAAGGGGATGCGTGAATGAGAAGATACGTGGACCCTTGGTCCTAAAGAATGGTTTACTCCAAGTGAAAAGAATCTCCGAAATGATTTCTTTCACCTCAATATACTGATTCGTAGAGATGATGGTTACGAGGGTGTTGCGATTAGCCGTGAAATATTGAGAGTAGAAACCCGCCTCGTGCTTTCTCTACGATAGGGTGACCACTAAGTGTGCCTCAGAAGATGGATTTATCGGCCCGCGTTTTTGCCATGTCTAACCTTAAAAGGAACATTTTATGGGTGCAAAGATTTTCTAACAAATTTTATAAAACCGCCATCCAAAGTGGCTCAAGAGTTTTTAACAAAGATCTTAATAGTAAGCTTCATCTCTAACAGAGGGCGAGAAAAGTGTGATTCATACATGGTGTAGTCTAATACGAAAACCTTTAATAAAATCAACTAAGGGAGTTTTGAAAAGCAAAACCTTTAAACGTTTGTTGTGACAACATAAACGGAACGAAGTTCCTAGTAAATTTAGAAGTAGGTACAACGTGTACCATTTTGCACAAAACTATTTGACTTAAGTTGAATAACTCGGTAAAGGAGCGGTCTTTAAATAATTTGAAGATATAACTTAGTATCAAAATAAGTAAGTATAAATTTATACATATATGATTTTATAAATCGTATAAGTGGCAGAAAAGTTTTTTTTTTTTTAGTACTTTCATTGTCTGTAAATCTTGTGAGGACCGCACAAATAAACAACGTGTAAAAATTTTGATAATCATAGCTTTTCGTATTTTAGAGGTTGCGATTTGAAAAAGGTTGAGCGGAAAATCTTTGAATCATCGGGTGACCGGTTACTAGGTAATGAAAACTAATGACATAAATGTAGTTTTGGTAATTATCAGGACACAAGTCTTTGGGCCAAAATATTCACGTGCGAAGCCATTGCTAAAAAGTGAGGTACGAAGGATAGAGCACGAGGATGAGAAGTTAATCGCTGCTTGAATTTGCAAAATGGCAAACAGGTTGTGACTAATAATGAGGTCAGTATACCGATGGTGTTAATGTTACTAAATGAGAGTTTCTTGAAATGAGTTAGGACTTAGAGTTATGTAAGAAAGAGCATTGTTCCAACATGTGTGGTTAAATAAATCCATGGGGTAACGCAATAGTTTTGAATGGTTTATGTGGATGTCCGAAGGCCTTGTATGACGTGGTAGTCAGTGCCCTTAACACATATACATGAATCTCTCGATTTCGACGGTTATAAAGCCTTTATGATGACTTGGATACGAATAACACGAGGAGTTTTATATACTAAGCAACAAAAGTTTTATAGAAATTGTTTATGGTGACAATGTAAGAGAAGAAATGAAGTTCTTAGTAAATTAGGGTTATGTACAACACGTACCGTTCAAAGTATAATATCTTTTGAATGAAAAATTTGATTTGTAAAAGTGAAAGTAAAGTTTCATATGTACTTGTCAAAAATAAGTAATCATTTACTTCATTTTATATAACAGGTACGATTTCAAAAATTAGCATGAATGGCAAACAAAATAAATTTATTTTTATAAAGCTTTGAGAGGATAGCACAGTAAAATAATGTGTGTAAAGTTTTTGCAAACAAAATTTCATATTTCGGAGGTTACAAGTTGGAAAAGATTGATGAGAATCGAGTAAAAGACTTTTAAAAATTTCGAGTGATATTTGAGGTAATAAAAACCATTGAATTTATACGTGTTTGACGACTATTAGTAGGGCATAAGTCCTTTGACCAAAAATTCTTAAGTGTGAAGTTGTTGCTTATAAGTGAGATACGAATGGGAGAGTATGAGGATAAGAGTTAACCACTCATTGATTTTAGGAAAATTTCGAACTGGTATGACTAATATCGAAGTAAGAAGGATGATGTTGTGGTTATCATCGAATAAAAAGTTCCTCGTAATAAGTTAGGATTTAGAGTTGCGTAAGAATGAGTGTCATATGAGATTCTTGGGTAATCTTTAATATAGAATTTGAATTTCTGAAGTAACGGAATAAAATTTCCTTTAAGTATCGTTGTGCAAGTTTGTCCATTGTATCGGTTTCTTTCATGGCTAGAAAGTGAGCAATTTTGGTGAGATGGTCAATAATAACCCAGATGATGTTCCAACCGCCTACTGTTTTCAGTAGCTTCGTGATGAAATCTATTGTTATTCCTTCCCACTTCCGTTGTGGGATTTAGGTTTGTTGTAGTAACCTAGATGGCTTTTGGCTCACCATTCTCGCGAGATATACGAAAAATTTTCTTACTATAAATATCCTTCACTTTCATCCTTGAAAGTTAGTTCGTTCCAACTATTTCATCAAAGCTTCCTAACTTGATGAGTATTAGGTTAATCTTAAAGTTCATCCCAACTATCGCACCCAATTTCCCACATTGACGGGTGTTAGGTTAATCTTAAGGTTCATTCCAACCAATCTTATTATACTGTCGTGAGAATTTTTATCAATCTTCTCTAATAACATATGCCTGTGCATAGGTAACTAATCCTTTTTAACTACTACATTAAAACTTCTGAGTTTGGTTAATATGAGGTCATCTCCAAATGACCCACCTGTTAATCTTAAAGTACTACCTTAAATTATTCCTCTATCTTCCTCAACCTACCATTTGCTTGCCCTATGGAATACTTAACCCTCATGGTTGTTAATGGCTTATTAGTCGTAACACTAAGGTTCTTAGATATAAAGTTTCTATCGCTCCAGTATTAAACAACCTTGAGACAATAAAACGTTGTGATGAAACGTACCCTAACTAAAATCAGGATCCATGCAAGTCTCCATAACGATTGCTTTACCGCAGGTAATTTTAAAGTTTTTCCTATATGAGAACTTTTTCCTTAAATGTCCAGGGTGTCGATATCCATAGCAATTTTTTGGGTTATCAATTCTGCAATCAAGGCCCTTCTTGTACAGTATCTGGGCTATGTGGTTATCCTTTCCCTACCTTTAACAGGCTACAAAATGTATGCTCATGTGATTCCTGACAAAAATTTTCCCTGGATCACCCCATATTCCTCATGTAGTAACATTGGAACTTCTGCATGATTTACTTCAATATAATCACACTGGCCTGGCGTCATTATATTGGACTAAACCGTACGTTCATTCCAATATCATTCCATATAGTCAATGTAACGTGATCACTCCCAATTATACACAATTTCATCTAACGGTGCTTTATCTATGTCATCTCAAACAGAATCTACATAACTAATCTCACAGTTTCTCGATGTGGGTGCGTAGGTTCCGTAGATCATGCTTTAATGCCTAAATGTCCCGAAGTTTCTTCAAAGGTTCGGATTCAGGTAACGTTGTTAGGTTCCTTCTAGATATTCAATCCGGGTCTCAGGTTGGGTTGTACGTGTAGCAAGTAGTAATACGATGTGTTTGAGCATCAGTAGAAGATACTATGACCTTGTGAAAGGAGATGTCCTCCCGACTTATCCAATGTCTAGGAGTGTTAGGGACTTAAGTCCAAAAGTGTCGTTAGATCGTCGAGTAGTGGTGAAGGATGAAAGAGATAAGTGACGGTCATGAAAGCGCACGGGATACAAATCAACTTGTGGAAACTGAATATCCTTTTAATGTTCCTACGATGTACGTGGCTAATTAGGGTGAGCTCGGGGTGCGGTTATTTCGACAAGTCCTCACCTATCTCCTCCTCCGAGGATCAACTTTAGTGGGCGTGTAATCAGAGGGGTACTCCTCCCTGGTTGTGTGAAGAAATGTTTCGATCCCTGGAATGGTGGAACAGTAGTAACATGTGGATTACAATACTAATCCTTAGGGTTAGACGAGTGGGAAAGTAGTTCAGAAAAACGTCTGAACTGGGAAGGATAAGTTCTCCAAGTCGATACAGCGAATAGTAGACATATAGTAAGAGCGTAATCAGGCACATCGTCTACAGTAGCCTAGATCGTTTACAACAGCAAGTAGCAGGACAATAGTAACAGTATCATACCAAAGTAACATACTAGAAGCAGATAGTAGCATGCAGTAGCGAGAATAAGCAAATGCATACAGCGAGTTTATATAGCAGTAAAAGGAAACGGTAGCACGTAGTAAGTTCATACAGCAGTAGAAGTGGGCAGTGGCATGCAGTAGTAGTAAGCAGTATCATGCAGTAATATAACACAGTAGCATGCAGCAGGTTCCGCAGAAACAAGTAAACTAGCAAGTTGTAGATTAGTACTATTAGTGAATCCTACTCGGGTCGGTCTTAGACTCACTAATGCAACTTAATTCCCTACAACCAAAGCTCTGATACCAAATGTGATGCCCCATACAAAACCATCGTGTACGAATCATCAACAACAGGATCATTACAAGGTTAAGTACTATATGCTGTAATAAAAGAAGTTGCATTCACGATAAAAAGATGACGTCACAACCGACATCAATTGTTTTACACCAACAGTATGCTTCTACGAATAGCAAGCATGAATAAACGTATGTGACCCTTAGGTCGTTACAAAACATGGTTTCAAATGTAATTAAGTTTGAATGCAAAATAAAGTAGTTCATGCGGTGATAACACTAGAGCAGCGGGTGTCTACGGCAAGACTAGTACACAGCAGAAGCAACCTTAAGCACCTGAGAAAAACATGCTTAAGAACGTCAACACAAAGGTTGGTGAGCTATAGTTTAAGTATAACAGTATGTATGGTAGGCCACGAGATTTCAGTGCTACAAAGAGCGTTTCAAAACAGTATGATAAAGTATATGTTAACCGTGGGCACTTGGTAACTAACTTAACGTTTATACCCCTGAAAGTACACTTGGCAAGTGTGTATGTCTACGAAGTATTAAACACTCGTTAAATGCTAGCGCGACTAGCCCGAGTGGGGATGTCAAACCCTATGGATCCATATCTAAGATTCGCGTTCACGGTTCAAAAACCAATGATTAAACGTTACCGAGCTAAAGGGAATGTTTATTCCATTGTATAACCCACACATATATAAGTTTAAGTACTCGTGCCTAGTATGTAAAACATAAAATCCGCATGTATTCTCAGTTCCCAAAATAAGTTAAAGTAAAAAGGGAATGCTATAACTCACAATGATAAAGTAGCGGTAAGGTATGACTCGGAAAGTAAGCAAGTAATGAAGGTTGTCCAAATAGGTCCTCAACCTAAGTCAAATAATACTAAGTCAGTAAATCGTCCGAATAGGTTTAAAAGTATGTAAATAAGGTCTTAAGGGTCATCATCATTCATCATCAAACAAAAGGTGTAAAGTAAGTTTCGTTTATGAAAAGAGTTTGAAACAAAGGCTGAGTTCGGTCAGTCACCACGGCCTCAATACCTACTGAAATAAGGTGAGACTAGTGGCCATGGTTCCGTATATGAGTCCTTTAGTTGTGGTAAAAATTACAGAAGCAAACTCGTCTTCGTTTGACCGTGGCGACGGTCTAAGTGCGAGTAGGTCAGAATTTTTCAGCACAACGTTAAATGGACATAGTGACGATCGGAGGGCCATAAATCCTAAACCGTAACTCGGATTAAGACGAGTCCTATATGAAAAGTTATCTAATCGAACAGAGTTATCTAAAAATCATAATTACATTAGCCTAGGTAGTACGGGTCAGACACAGAAACAGTAGAACAGTAGGGTCAGTAGGTTCCGGTGGTTCTTGGTGCTCGATGCTTATCATGGTTCTCATCCTTGATGCATATAGCTTCAAGTGTACAACTTGTTGATGTGTTTGCATCACTTTAACCAAGGTTTGACCATCATAACCCAAGTGTAAGTCTAAGACATAAAGCACAACTCACTTAAGTGTTGCAAGTGTTTTGATGAACCAAAGTTACATCAAAGTCTTAGATCTAACACATACATGAACTTTAAAACTAATAATAAGTTACAAACTTGAAAGTGAACTTATGAAATCAAGATCTTAAGATGTAGAACATAGTTCTTAGTTTGATCTTGAAGATCCAAGACTCAAAAGTCTAGATCTAACATAAGTGTACAAAATTATAATTAAAGAAAGCTTACTTACATGTTCTTGAACTTTTAAAGTAAATTTTAGTTCAAGAAAGTATGAGATCAAGACTAACTTGTAATACTTGACCAATACTAACAAACATGAATTTAAAGTGCATAATATAAAGAAACAAGCTAGGTAAACAAGTAACTAGTTCATGGGTTGTTCATACTTTAAAGATTCAAACCAAAGTTTGATCTTTAAGAATGTAAACTTTAAAGTCTACAAACATGATTTACAAGTATGATTTTTACAACCATGAACTTACAAACTTTAAAACTTTAAAGATAGAACATAAACTAGTAAGTTTATGTTCTTGAGTGTTCTTGTAAATACAAGATAAAAGAAGAATCTAACTAGAAAGTTGATCCTTGTACAAGTAAGTAAATAACAAACAACAAGTAAGTAAATAAACCATAAACATGAACAAGTAACAACAAACAAAAGATGATGGTGATGAGAGGTCTTGGGCCACGGTTTTAGTACAAGAAAAAGAGGAGAAGAAAAGTCTATGTTGCTTACATGAAAGGAGAGAAAATGAGAGAAAAGATGAGAGAACTTGCAAGTGATTTTGTGTGTGTGTAAATGAAAGAGTAATACTAGTAAATGAGGTAGTAAAAAAAAAAAGCAATCAAACTCCTCTAAAGGCCTTAGAGGCCGTTGGTTCATCAAGGAATTAAGGGGAAGACATATATCCACAAGGTTCTTACAAGTATTTTGCAAAAAAAAAATGGTTACAAGGGGTGTTGCATGGGGAAGATGTGGGTAACTAGATTCCACCAAGTTAATCTATCTAGTTTAAACTCAAAGTAATACTTGTATTCATAAAATGGGCTTATTAATCCAATTAGTGTGTAGGGTGGGCTCTTAAGTCCATTAACATTAATAAAAGCCCAAGTTCAAGTAATTAACAAATTAATCCAATAAAGCCCAAGTAATTAACTAGTAACCTTAGTTAATTAAAATGATTAATAATAATTAATCATGAATGTAAATAATATTCAAAAATATTATTCGTGTAAAGTTCGTGTGTCACAAAGACGTGTCGGGCATTTAAAAGTCATGTATGGTAACAAGTAAATGTATAAAAATACATTCATTAAATCACAAGTATTAATAATAAACATTATTAATTAAAGATGGAAAAACCAGGGTCGTTACAGTATCCTAGCCTTAACAATCTATATCAAAAGATAGATATGACTAGAACAAATGTTCGTGACTTACATGAGAATTTTTCATGTAAGAACCAAAAAATAGATGAAACCTTTCAGAATGATGCTAATTCTCAAGAATCTACAGGGGAACAAATGAAATCTTACTTGAATGTAGCAGGAGGATCAAACGTGTCACGTAAAGTGAACTTTCGTTTCGTGGAACCTCAGGTAGATTTTGATGAGGGGATTGATGTTGTGATTCCATTATCATTGGTGCAAGAGGCAGCTAGCAAATATAGTTATACGTTATATGGCTACTTCATTGGTAAGCGAATTGCATTCCCCGTTGTTCAAAATTATGTCTTGAATGTTTGGAAGAAATATGGTTTAGAGAAGATAATGATGAACTTGAAGGGCTTCTTCTTTTTCAAGTTTTCATCTGAGGAAGGTATGTTGAGGGTGTTACAGGAAGGGCCGTGGATGATAAGAACTATTTCGATTATTTTGAATAAATGGTCCCCGAATATATCTTTGAGTAAAGAAGATTTAACGAAGGTACCTGTTTGGGTTCGTCTATATGATGTTCCTCTTGTAGGATTTACCGATGATGGCCTAAGTGTGATTGCATCAAAAATTGGAAGGCCTACGATGTTAGATGCCTACACAAGTACCATGTGCAAAGAGTCTTGGGGTCGCCCTAATTTTGCTCGAGCGATGATAGAAGTGTCTGCGGAAACCGATTTGAAAGAATCCTTAAAAGTGGCTACTCCTAGTATTGATGGTGATGGGGTAACCATGAATGAAGTTCGAATTGAATATGATTGGAAACTGCCTCGATGTTCGTGTTGCAAGGTATTTGGGCATATGGATCTTCATTGCCCGAAGGTGGTGTGTGTAGAGGCTGTAAAAGAAAAGCAATCGGACAAGAACTCAAAGAAAGATGCGGATGGTTTCAAGGTTGTTTGAAACAAGGGTGGTTTTGGTGTTGGTAAACCAAAACAAAAGGTGGTCTATCGTCCGAAGGCGACTTATGATGATAATAAAAGAGGTCCGAGAGATGGAACAAGTAAGGATAAACAAGTGAAGGTTAATAACTCGTTTGGAGCTCTTGTGGATGAGCCGAGCGATGTAGAATCTGATAAAGATGAAACTGCCACGTTTATGGCTGAGAAGCATGCTCATAAGGTTACGGCCCCATTTGGCATGAAATCGGGTTGGCTTTAATGAAAACATTAATGTCTCGTATCCTTTATGGTGTGTCGTTTTTTTTCTAGTTTTGCTAGTCCTATGTTTGATGTATAGGTTTAGCTAGGTGTTTGGTTGTTTGTAAGGCCGCAAGGCGTGCTTGTGGTCGTTGTTCTTATCTGTATTTTTTTATTATTTTTCATAAATAATATTTACCGGGTGAAACCCTTTACCCAAAAAAAAAAAAAAAACTTGTCGAGAAGCATTCAAGTACATCAAAGATATCAAATAGTAGGGGTGGTCAGTATTTGGTTTGAAACCGTGGAACCCGAAAACCAAACCGAAACCAAACCGGAAAAAAACCAAACCGAATTTGAAAAACGGTTTTCGGATCGAGTCAAACCGAAACCGAATTTGAATTCGGTTTTCGGTTCGGTTTTCGGTTTTGAAAATTCTGAATTCGGTTTAACCGAAAACCGAATTCAAAATTGAATTCAATGTTTTTATATATTTAATTTGTATATTTATGTTTTAATGTCATTATAATTTGGGATCCAATCAATAAAATATATTCTCACCCATATGACGATTTGGTAACTCACAATATAATTATGTTACTCAAATTATTATGTTCTTCTTCTTAATTACAGAAGCGGTAAACGTTATAATTAAGCTGTAAATATTAATAAATCATCGAATTCTTTATAATTTAATAGTACGTCATTGTTTTAGGATATAAATAACTAAGACATCAGTAACTCCACAATTAAACTACCATCGTTCTCAGTTTTTTCATAATATTCGGTTTTAACCGAAAACCGAACCGAATCCGAATTTGAATTCGGTTTTCGGTTCGGTTCGGTTTTAACTTTGAATTCGGTTTTCGATTCTGTTTTCGGTTTTGCCCAAAAAAATTTCAAAACCGAATACACCGAACCGAATAAACCGAAAACCGAACCGATGAACACCCATATCAAATAGTACATGAATACTAAACAAAAGGTTGAAGAAATAATCATATGTTTTTTACCCTTTGGCAATTCAACACACATATCATGTGTCTCCTATACACTAAATTTTGATCATGTTGTCGTTTCAGCCGCTATAATTCATAGAATGATACAAACTGTTAAAAATGAACTTGATATAAAATGTTGATAATCTTAATACTATTATACACCAAGCATAAGATAAGATGAACAATAAGTTTTCGTGTCATAAGAACCCCAATACACCTATATTCCATACCTCATTACAGTATCATTATCATTTTAATATTAATTTAATGACAATACTAGTTGCTTTGAAGTAGCTTAGCTACTAATTATACCACGAGGGCGAGCTGACCAAAGTGAATTTAGCACACGAAGACGTTGGAAGTACTCGCCCAATGCTAGAAACCCCCTTGCTGCTTGTCGTGTTGTCAAGATCCGTGACATTTGTTCCAGTGTCCGATGTCGAAGGTGGTCTGCCTGCCCATTTCAAAGTCAATAACCATTTCAAAATTAATGAATCTTCCAAGTTGTGACACACACATACATACATATATATACATACATATATATATATATATATATATATATATATATATATATATATATATATATGTATGTTCAAGTTCTGGCCCATACTTATGGGTCAAAATGGCTTGTTTTATTGATTACAAACGGGTCAAGTAGGTCCTTATACCTCAAAGAGAAGACGCTTTATTTGATTCGTTTAGCTAAAAGGTAAACGAGTCAAATGGGTTGGAAGCCCCCTAAAGGCTAGTATAAAGGCACGAAACCTTGTATACCATTTTGATTAAAATAATAATAATTATCAATCAATGTAATTATAATGATAAACCTATACTAAAAGTGAAACCTTTACTGTTCACGGGGGCACTTTCGGAATCTTACACCCCTTTATTGTTTATTTGTTAAATCATACTACCTCCGTCTCATTCCAATATGCTACTATTTCATTTTGGGTTGTTCCATTCTGATAGTCCACTTCCATAAATAGAAAGAGGAAAGATGATATTTCATTGGTGGAGAAATGAAGTTAGTGGAATTTCCTAAAACTGCGTGTTTTTTGTCTGTGGACTATTGAAATGAGACGGAGGTAGTATCTCTTTTAAGAAATGAAACTATACAATAAGGTGTTTATTACTATTTACAATATTGTTTATTGTAGCTATAACGTTAGTTATTAGTAGAACATATTAAACTGTACAACAAGGTGTTTAAAAGCCAGCCCAACCTAACTTGTTTTAACCCGAAATCTGTTATGGTATGTTACCCATCTCATTCTCATCTGACCCGACCTTTAGTGGTATGTTACCTGGTTTGAGAAGTTTTCTAGCGCTTCGAGCCCCTCAATCATAGACTTGATATGTATGTCATACTTTCTACCTTCCGTTATATATTGAGCAACACTTTGAGCCAACGTTTGTTCAAGTTTATCGATTCCTTGAGACAATGCATCTTCTGCTTGACGACAAGTGTGTCTCAACCTCAATAAGTTCACAACTTGTGGATCAGTTAAAGGCTCAAACCATGGCATAAGTATCTACCAAAATCCAAAGTGCAAGTAATTCTCCGATTGTTACAACATAATAATCATACAAACCATAAACTCTTTGATACCATGAATCTAAAAAGTAGGTTGTGTTTGTGACGTCGAATAATGAGAGTAGGTAGGACTTACATATAGGATTTGTGACGGTCGAAATCCACCTATCCATTGAAACAACTGCTCAACGGGAGATCTCCAAGACCCATATAACAAATTAAAGGCGTCAGCTTTTGCAGCATCCACTTTCACCCGAAAAAGATGTTGGTAATGGTTTACCATACCCTCTACATATACACGCAGCTCCACATCACTTATATCCCTTTGTAGAATACTCACAAGTTCAGATTCCTTTTTTTGTTGTTCAACAACCCACAATTCATATTTCTTCTCAAATTCAACAATTTCTATACATGAATAATTGTCACAAAAGGTGTTGTATGAATGATAATATATTTGTTATAACAATATCTATACAAAATGAACGTGAAAACACTTACCCGAGTTGATATTACAGGGTAATAGACCGTGAATTGTATTCGATAAATCCATGTATACAGCCTGCAAATTTGATAAGGTGAAGTAACGCATAAAAGAAAAGAAAAGAAAAGAAATGGCATATAATAAATGGTTTAGGGTTGGGATTCTAAGTCAGACAACAGAAAAGTCACCCATTAATTCAAACCCATTCACCTATAGGGGTTATGAGGGCCGTATACTTATGTATGGGTTGGCTACTTTCAACCTACCAACTCAACCCAACCCAAATTGTCACCCCTTGATGTAACCAAAAACCGCTGATAAAGAAGCTAGCACATGCTACATAGCTGACTAAGTTACTTCAACTAGTAAATGTTCATTGCAATAGAATAGAATAGTGTCTTGCTTTTGTCAGTGGTTAAATGTTTAGTAACACAAAGATCAATTTTTTAGTTATCGCACGGTTTTACAGTAACACTTGAGTGAATGAGCTTCAATTAGTGGCAAAATGAGAGTTTATTGATCCTAATTATATTTATTGATATTGAAGCTGAAATTAAAATGCCAAGTTAAATTTGAAATTTAACCTGTTCTCGGGTTCTCTCGATTTCATGCTCCAGTTTTGCCAACTTTAGACTCCCCAATTCAAGTTCTTGAACATAGGCCTAGAGACATAATAAAATTGTGCTTAATTCATATTTATCATAATTACAAATATATATCACTTTATTAAAGTGTTGTAACACACCAAAACTTTTAAGATACATATCATTTTCATGAAAATGATTATTGACTGAAATTAAGTTGAATGCTTCTGACTTTTAAAGAGTTCCATGTAAGTCAAAATTTGAATCTTGGAGTCCAAGTATTCAAGTAGACCATAATATACATTAATGAAATGTAGGTAAGTGTTAAAATAAGGATGATTGTAATTAATTCACACGATAGCATCTTTGGGGAAGCAGTGGGCTTAGTTGCATCACAAGTTTGGATGTAGCGCCACAACAACAACAACAACAACAACAACAACAACAATACCCAATCCCACCTATGTGGGGTATGGGGAGGTTGATCGTAGACAATCTTTCCTCTATCCTAGAATAAAGAGAAATTATTTCTCCACCCCGAGTGAAACACTCCAAAGAGTAGAAAAAGTCTTTTCTCTCTCTATTCGACGGATAAAGAGATTGCTTCCAGGGACCTCCGGCCAGAAAGTAGGAAGGAAAGAAAGAAAAAAAGAGTACAACATAAAAAAAATAAAAAAAAATAAAAATAAACGATACAAACGAGACGCCATGAAAATGGTGAGATCAAATTTTCATGGGTTTTAAATCATGCTTGGAATTTAATTTAGGCTCTAAGTGGCGGTAACGTTTCCATTAAGCCGCGATTTTGGTTCATCTAGGTGAGCGCGTAGTTTGTTACGCACTAATAACCCACATGACAAACTAAAGGTGTAGACTTTAGTTAAATATTATGTTAGTTTCATTATAGTTGCACTAATTCAATTTATATCCTGTTTATTTGTCTAGCTTGTTTGGTTTGAATGTCTAGAGTGTTGAAGTTAATCGGTTATAAAAAAAATGCAAACCATCTCACATTGGAAGTTAGAAAGAAATATTGTAAGTATATAAAGTTATGGGAACCTCCCTTTATCATCAATTGGTTTTACAGTATTATGGAACTCATGAGCTTATATGTTGTACATTTTGTTAGGTTAGAAACAATCATACAAGTGGTATCAGGTTGTGGCCCGGGTACAATCTTCCATTATAGTTGCACTAATAATCTTTTCAATTTGACCTTAACTCGTCAATCTTTGTGTTTTTTCTTTTTTTTTTTTAAAAAAAAAAGGCAAACATCTAGACCAATGGATCAATTTTACAGGTTTAAATGCAAACATTGGTGTAACAAGTTCAAATCCAATGCACATACCTTTCTCTTGAGACGACTTTTTCGTGCAGCTTCACGATTTTGTGCTAATCTTCGTTGCAACTGAAATATGTTTACATTTTGAACAACTAATAAGCTCATGTACATGTACCTAAACACATAAACTTACAGCTGATATAGTTGCAAGAAATAATTAATCACCTTATTTGATATACTTGTTTCCGAATCTCGTGGAGATTCCAATGATTCTTGAGAGTTACTATTCTCGGCCTAAAAATGCATAATTAACAATACCAGTTAATTAAAAGAGTTGTAAAACTACAAGATTACACAAAATTCATATGTAGTAAGACAAAATATTGCTTTCTTACATTAATATTGGTTATCCTTGTGTCGAGATGAGTGGTTAGCAAATGGCTCATGTTAGGACTAATATAACCTTCGAATGCATTATGATCCCACATACTAGATTGGTGCACTGGATTGTGCGTTTCCATCCTTCTTGATGTCGAAAAATGGGTTGAAGTTGGTGCCAGTATCGGTGTTGGGGCCATTTTAACATGTTGCATCTTTAAACGTAAGGTTTAAAATGTCATCAAAAGAGTTGTAAATTCATTGTGAATAGAAAGTAACAGGTTGATGCATAATAAATACTCGTAATAATTTACTAGTGATGAGAGAACAAAAAGATGGCATTTTCTTGGGCTTTTAAACCCACTAAAATAAAATAAAAATGTAAATGGGTTTGTGAAAACGACGCATATCTCGACTATTCCTCCACATAAAATATTGAATGCAAGTTCCGAATTACGTAATACATAATTATATGTGACAAAAAGAAATACGGAGCAATATGGTTTACATATTATGTACAAGTAGTGTTACACGTATACAACTATTTTGCAAAGACTTAAAAGAAGTTGAAACAAAAGCAATTAAAGTAAATGAGAGCGACTTAATAAAGCCCCAGCTTTTACAATACTATAAAAAAAAATTAATCACACCAGCCTTTTCTGAAAAGCATAATTGGATTTTATTTAACTTTTCATTTGCTTGGTGTTTAAGATTCCAAAAATGGTTTGTAGTAACCGAAAATCTGTAAGTATCATGTAGAATAGCATGACAATGACTTGAGTAGCTTAGCTAGGGTCATTAACACTAATCATCATGTAATTAAGGAGTAGTCTTTAGCTAATAGGAAGCTTATTATGCATCTCTCTTTATCTGAAGCAAGAGAAGAAAACTAGTGTTGAAATATAAAGCTGAAGTCAATTAGAGAAGCTAAAAATATAAGATTAATACCTCAAAACCTACACTTAAAAATAAAAACAAAAAGTAAATTCTAATTTTGAATTTTCAAGTCATTAATCTCACTGAAACTATACTTGGACCACATGCTATATATTTAATTAAAATTAAAATACTGTCATTTCTTATAAAAATACCGATTGTCAATGCTTGTATAACCGAGTATATACGAAGTCCTTGAAGAGTACGTTGAACGTGTCACAAGAGCAACAGTTAGGCTTACGAATCAACTATCCAAAGTTGTTGCTTCCTTAAACATAGCCAACATTTCAAGAAGTAATTACATGTATATATATGAAAGAGTTTGCAGGTCTCTGTTATAGTAGTGTCTTGTCCCAAGTGCTTTTTACTTTAGCCAACCTTACTAAAGCAACACCAATATATTCAGGAAAACAAAAGCAGTTACACTTGCCAGAAAAAGTATAGTCAAATGTATATATGGCAAAGTGACTTCTTTTATGATGTTGAAATGAAAAAATCTAGAAACTTTTTACCCAAACAAATTTATAACATTAGAGTTTCATCTAGATATATAATAGCATTCGCAGGGGATAATACATGAATGATGGATCAAGTGCAACATAGAGTCTGAATCTGGACTTAGTTACCCTACCAAAGACCTCTTTTACTTCATAGAGAAGGAATATGAAACCTTTATTAGCTAGGCAACCTTATACAGTATATAGTTGCATAAAGGCAACACCAACCAGTTCCCTGTCCCAGATACATCAACAAGACAACAACAGATATATTACTTTACTAATATAACTAACAGACAAAATTTGTCTTATTAATTATGAATAGTAATATTTAATATTTCATTTTCCACACACCCAACCCCCTAACTTTCATTAAAATACAAATCGAACACCCCATTTTATAGTACTATTTAATATTTCATTTTCCACACACCCAACCCCCTAACTTTCATTAAAATACAAATCGAACCCCCCATTTTATACCTATATTCTAAAATATTATTTATCCCATCACTAACACTAAAAATATTGAATAATAACACTCACCACGCTTGTGATGCCCCGTACAAAACCATCGTGTACGAATCATCAACAATAGGATCATTACAAGGTCAAATACTATATGCGGTTTCAAAAGAAGTTTGCATTCGTGAATAAAGGTGATGTCTTAACCAACATCAAATGTCTTACAATAAAAGTATGCTTCAATGAACAGAAGCAATTAGTAATAGTACGTGACCCAATGGTCGTTACAAATCATTGTTTCAAAAGGTAACATAGTTTGAATGCAAATAAAATGTTTCATGCGGTGACAACTCTAACAAGCGCAGGGGTGTCTATAAGGCATGACTAGTACAACAGCGGAAGCAAGTAACCTTAAGCACCTGAGAAAAACATGTTTAAAAACGTCAACACAAAGGTTGGTGAGCTATAGTTTAAGTATAACAGTATGTAAGGTAGGCCACGAGATTTCAGTGCTTCAACAGCGTTTCAAAACAGTATGAAAAGTATATGTTTAACCGTGGGCACTTGGTAACTAACTTAACGTTTATCACCCCCTAAAAGTACACTTGGCGAGTGCGTATGTTTACGAAGTATTAAACACCCGTTAAATGCTAGCGCTACTAGCCCGAGTGGGGATGTCAAACCCTATGGATCCATATCTAAGATTCGCGTTCACCGGTTCAAAGACCAATGACTAAACGTTACCGAGCTAAGGGGAAAGTTTATGCCGTTGTATAACCCACACATATATAAAGTTTAAGTACTCGTTCCTAGTATGTAAAACGTAAAATGCGCATGTATTCTCAGTTCCCAAAATAGTTAAAGTAAAAAGGGATGCTATAACTCACAGTGGAAAAGTAGTAGTAAAGTTGACTCGGGAAAAGTAAGCAAGTACGTTTGTCCAAAAGGTCCTCAACCTAAGTCAAAAGTTACTAAGTCAGTAAATCGTCCCAATAGGTTTAAATGTATGTAAATTAGGTCTTAAGTATCATCATCATTCATCATCAAACAAAACGTATAAAGTAAGTTTCATTCTAGAAAAGAGTTTAAAACAAAGGCTGACTTCGATCAGTCGCCACGGCCTCTATACAAACTGAATTGAGGTGGGACCAGTGGCCATGGCTCCGTATATGAGTCCTTTAGTTGCTGTAAAAATTCTAGAACCAAACTCGTCTTTCTTTGACTGTGGCGACGGTTTAAGTGCGAGTAGGTCAGAATTTTCAGCACAACGTTAAAGGACATAGTGACGTTCGGAGGGCCATAGATCCTAAACCGTAACTCGGATTAAGACGAGTCTTAAACGAAAAATTATCTACTCGAACAGAGCTAACTAAAAATCAACTTTACAGTAGCCCAGGTATTCTGATCAGACCCGAAAAATAGTAGATTTAGTGTTCCGGTGGGTTCTTGGTGCTCGATGCTCATCACGGTTCTCATCCTTGATGCATATAGCTTCAAGTGTACAACTCGTTGATGTGTTTGCATCATCTTTACTAAGTTTTGACCATCATAACACAAGTGTAAGTCTAAGATAAGTAGCACAACTCAATTAAGCGTTGCAAGTAGTTTGATGAACCAAAGTTACATCAAGATCTTAGATCCGACACATACATGAACTCTAAAAGTAATATTAAGCTACAAACTTGAAAGTAAACTAAATAATCAAGATCTTAAGTTGTAGAACATAGTTCTTAGTTAGATCTTGAAGATCCAAGACCCAAAAGTCAAGATCTAAAGTTACTAAGTTAAATCCTAAGTCATAACACTTGAATCTTTACTTTAATGAAACCATAAGTTATGAAACTTAGATTCTCATCTTGTAAAGTGTATGTAAGCTTACAAGCTCTTGTTTACAACAAAATAAGAAGACCATAAGCTATAGAAACTTAGATCTATCAAAAGTATATGAAGTTGTACCTAGAAAGTTAAACTTCCATGTTCTTGAACTTACAAAGTTAACTTTGGTTCAAGAAAAACCATATCAAGATTAACTAGTAATACTTGACCAAATTAACAACATTTCAACTTTAAAGTACATAAGATGAAAAAATAAATTAAATCTACAAGTAACATGTTCATGGTTGTTCATACTTTAAATATTCAAGCCAAGGCTTTGATCTTTAAGAAAATAAACCTTAAGTTTACAAACATGGATTCAAGTAATGATTTTACAACTCATGAACTTTAAATCTTTAAAACATTAAGTGTAGAACCATAAGCTAGAAAGTTTAGATTCTTTGTTCTTGGTTCTTTACAAACTAAGGGTGAAAGTAACCAAGATTAGATGAAGATACAAGTTATAGAACTTGATCTTTAACAAAGATAAACAACAAGTAAATAATCAACAACAAAGAACAAGTAATCAAGACAAGCAAATGATGATGATGTATATGTATATATTACGGTTTTAAGACAAAAAAAGAAGAAGAAATGAAGCTTGTTACTTAAAAGTCTTGAGAGAAAAAGGAGAGTAAAAGAATGCAAGTAAATGTGTGTGTGAGAAATGAAGTGAACTAGTGACTAGGTAATAAGTAAAAATGAAATTTGAACTCCTCCCCATGGAGCTATAGCCGACAGTTTCAACAAAAAGGGGGGAAGGGAAAAACCCACTAGTTACATGCATGTATTGGTGAAGATGCTATCTAAGAATGGTAATAAAGTAAGTTTGCATGGGAAAGATGTGTAATTGTATAAGTAACTAGTCTTTCACTTTACTTAATCAATCTAGTTTCATCTAAGTATAATACTTGCATAATAAGATGGGCTAATTAATCCATTAAGGATGTAGGGTGGGCCTCTAAGTCCATTAACAAGAATCCATTAAAAAAAGGCCCAAGTATGTAAGTATGTAACAAATTAAATAAACAAAGCCCAAGTAATTAACTAGTAACCTTAGTTAATTAAAATGATTAATAATAATTAAATCATGAATGTAAATAATATTCAAAAATATTATTCGTGATACGTACGTGCGTCACAAAGACAATTCGGGCCATGAAAAGTTAAATACGGTAACAAGTAACACGTATAAGAACACGTTTATTAAAACGCAAGAATTAATAATAAACATTATTAATTAAAGGTTGGAAAATCCAGGGTCGTTACATTACCCACCTGTTAAAGAAAATTTCGTCCCGAAATTTTAAGCTGAGGTAGATGGAGGAGTCGGGAAAAGGTGAGGATACTTCCGCATCATTTGATCCTCTCGTTCTCAGGTAAACTCAGGTCCTCGTTTGGCATTCCATCGTACTCGGACGATCGGAATCTTGTTGTGTTTCAAAGTTTTGACCTCACGGTCCATAATTTCGACAGGCTCTTCCACGAAATGAAGTTTTTCGTCAATTGTAAGTTCCTCCAAAGGTATAACATGTTCCGGTTTAGCAAGACACTTCTTCAAATTTGATACATGAAAGGTAGGATGAACGGAGCTCAATTGAGTTGGAAGATCCAAACGGTAAGCAACGGGTCCAACACGTTCCAAGATTTCAAAAGGACCAATGTATTGTGGGTTTAACTTTCCACGTTTTCCAAAACGGATTACACCTTTCCAAGGTGCAACCTTCAACATTACACGGTCACCCACGTTGAATTCAAAGTCCTTACATTTGAGGTCGGCATAACTCTTTTGACGATCACGGGCCGTCTTAAGTCTCGCTTGAATCTGAGCAATCTTCTCCGTTGTTTCATGGACTACCTCGGGTCCAGTGATTTGCTTTTCGCCTACTTCGGCCCAACAAATAGGAGAACGGCACTTGCGGCCATACAACGCTTCAAAAGGTGCGGCATTAATACTCGATTGATAACTTTTGTTGTAGGAGAATTCGGCTAGCGGCAAATGCCTTTCCCAGGCCTTTCCGCAACATGTCCTCCAAAGTCTGAATTGTGCGTTCACTTTGTCTGTCGGTCTGTGGGTGATATGCAGTACTCATGTCGAGACGTGTCCCTAAGGCTTCTTGCAAAGAACGCCAAAATCTGGAAGCAAAACGGGAATCGCGATCTGAGATGATCGATAAAGGTATACCATGACGAGATACAACCTCCTTGATGTATAGTTGAGCGAGTCTCTCCATCGTATCCGTTTCCTTCATAGCTAGGAAGTGTGCAGATTTGGTAAGACGGTCAACGATAACCCAGATGGTATCGTATCCGCCCACCGTCTAGCTTAGTAATGAAATCCATTGTTATCCTTTCCCACTTCCATTGTGGGATTTCCGGTTGTTGAAGTAATCTAGAGGGCCTCTGATGCTCGGCCTTTACTTTCGAGCAAGTCAAACACTTACCAACATAAGTTGCAACGTCTTTCTTAAGATTAGGCCACCAGTACTATTCCTTAAGATCGTGGTACATTTTGCCCGCTCCGGGATGAATCGAATATCTTGACTTGTGGGCTTCATCTAGTATAAGGTTCCGTAGATCCCCATAACGAGGTACCCAAATTCTTCCGGCATAGTATCGGAGTCCAGTCTCCTTAACTTCAAATCGAGAAACGAGAATGTTCAAGTATTCCTGATATATATTCTCCTCCTTAAGAGCCTCATCTTGGGTTGCTCGGATCTGGCTGTTGAGGTTTGAATGAATGGTGATGTTCAGCGCCCGAACACGAAGAGGTGACATCCTCTCCTTTCGGCTTAAAGCGTCAGCTACAACATTGGCCTTGTCAGGATGATAACGAAGTTCACAATCATAGTCATCCAGCGTCTCAATCCATCGACGCTGTCTCATATTCAGTTGCTTCTGATCGAAGATGTGTTGGAGGCTTTTATGATCGGTGAAAATAGTGCTCTTAGTTCCATAAAGATAGTGTCTCCACAATTTGAGCGCAAAGACAACGGCTCCAAGCTCGAGATCGTGAGTAGTGTAATTTCGTTCGTGAATCTTCAGTTGACGAGAGGCGTAGGCGATAACCTTTGTTCGTTGCATCAGTACACAACCAAAACCACTTTTCGAAGCATCGCAATAAACGACGAAATCGTCACTGCCTTCAGGAAGTGATAAGATAGGTGCGGTGGTTAACTTCTTCTTCAAGGTTTGAAATGCAGATTCCTGTTCGGGTTCCCAAATGAACTTCTTCCCTTTTGTGAGTCAGCGCGGTCAAAGGACGCAAAATCAGAGAGAAACCTTCAATAAATCTTCGGTAGTAACCGGCGTGGCCTAAAAATTGACGGATATGAGTTGGAGTAGTGGGGGTCTCCCACTTGCTGATAGCTTCAATCTTGGCGGGATCAACTTTGATACCCTGGTCGCTCATAACATGACCCAGAAATTGGACTTCCTTCAACCAAAATTCACACTTGGAGAATTTCGCATAAAGTTGCTCTTGTCTCAAGAGTTCAAGCACTAATCGAAGATGTTGCTCATGCTCTTCTTCGCTCTTGGAGTAGATGAGGATATCATCTATGAAGACGATAACGAACTTATCCAGGTACGGCTTGCAGACACGATTCATGAGGTCCATGAACACGGCAGGTGTGTTGGTTAAATCGAATGGCATTACGAGAAACTCATAATGACCATAACGAGTTCTGAATGCAGTCTTCATCACATCGCTCTCTTTTACCCTCAACTGGTGATAACCGGATCGCAAATCGATCTTAGAGTAAACGCTCGATCCTTGTAGTTGATCAAAAAGATCATCAATTCGGGGAAGAGGATACCGATTCTTGATCGTCAATTTGTTGAGTTCACGGTAGTCGATACACATGCGGAAGGATCTGTCCTTCTTCTTCACAAACAAAACAGGTGCGCCCCAAGGCGAGAAACTTGGTTGGATAAATCCACGGTCTAGCAGTTCTTGTAATTGGCTCTGCAACTCTTGCATTTCGGAAGGTGCGAGTCGATAAGGTGCGCGAGCTACAGGTGCAGCTCCTGGCACTAAGTCGATCTGAAACTCTACTGCTCTCGGTGGCGGTAATCCAGGAAATTCTTCAGGAAATACATCGAAAAACTCGTTCACAATTCGTACATCGTCCACGCTCTTCACCTCAGTTTCTAACGTTTTCACATGTGCTAAAACAGCAAGCCTTTCTTCATGATCTTTTGCGCTTTCATGCAACTAATGAGATTCAGTTTTGAGCTACATCTCTCTCCGTAAATAATCAGTGGCTCACCGTCTCTGTGTGGTATACGAAGAGCTTTATCTCCACAGATAATGTCAGCCCTTATCTTGGTCAACCAGTCCATACCGACAATAACATCAAAGCTTCCCAACTTAATGGGTATCAAGTCAATCTCGAAATCCACACCAGCTATGTTGATAATAGCTCCTCGGCTAATTTTGTCAATTTTCTCAAGTTTCCCATTGGCTACCTCTACAAGCATACTCTCCTTTAAAGGAACTAACGACCAATTTATCTTATCGCAAAAGTGTCTACATACATAACTTCTATCGGCACCAGTATCAAATAGGACAGAAGCTAATAGATTGTTGATAGTGAATATACCTGTCACCAAGTCGGGGTTCTCACGAGCATCCCTTGCATTTACATTGAAAGCTCGTCCACGCGGTGGTCCGCCGTCCTTTCGCTTGTTGGGACACTCATTTCTGAAGTGGCCCGTCTGTCCGCATTCATAACACTTTCTCAGTCCATTGGGGTTCGGCTTCCCAGTCATGGTGGTGATCTTGCAGTCTCTGCCAATATGCCCGGTCTTTTTGCACTTTTCACAAACAATGTTACAATACCCGGTATGGTGCTTGTAGCACCTCTTGCACTGTGGTAGAGTACCCTTGTAGTTGGGGTTTGAGCCAGTGTTCGGGTTGGGGTTCCCACCGTTGTTGTTTCCTTTGTGTTGAGTCCCCAAAATAATTAAGGTTTTAATTATGACAAAACTGTAATTTATTTACACTAAAATGTTATGTGCAGCCAGCACAAGTTTGTTTTTGTTGTTTATGTACAGTCAGCTAATATAGCTGTGTCGAGTGTGTAGTATGCTGGCTGATCTACCAGCACAAGGTAGAATGTATTCTTCGAATCAGCACAGGATGAGTACTCAGCTAATTAAGAATATCAAGTGACTCAGTATATGAAGAACCAGTAGATCTGGATAGCAGCATACAACACAAGACAGCCATGCTCCATTACAAGCATGGTAGTTTCCCAGAGTGGTCTACATCAACGCACTATTCAACAGAAGTCGAAGACAAAGTTGAACAGAAAAGGACAGGAGTCGGCGGCTGACAAGTGACCTTACAAGACCACGTGGGAATGCAGAAGTGGAACGCATGTGCAGACATGTTTTATACTTTATTCATACCTAGGGAACACAACATTCCATTTGTTTAAATCAAATGGTAGTGCCAAACCGAATTGGTGTGTTCCTGCAAATAGCTACCTAAGAGGAAAGAAAGAGAGCACGCCTTCTGACACAATTGTCCCCACAAGTACAAGGCATCCAATGTACTAGTGGACAATAGATTAATTACACGGACAATAGGACTACTATATATTACTGTATTCACTGTTGTATCAACTAGTGGTGTGGGTTTCATTATTTAGAGTCCTAAACGTGTAATAGCTTTTAGTTTACCTCTTAGCTATAATATAGGTAATCTGTATCAACCAACTATCATTCCGCCAAGGATAGTTGTAATTCTTTGTGATTCAATCAATAAAGAATAACCGTTGAAAATTACATGTGACTCTATCTAATTTGCATGCTTGAATACATAATCGAGTTTAACTGTTTAGTTAATTGAAAAGTAATTGTATTCACCCCCCTCTACAATACTCCTGTCGTTATTAAGGGACCAACAACAGTTAGACAAAGCTCTTTATGGCCTCAAACAGGCTCCAAGAGCATGGTATGAGACACTTCATGTGTATCGCACTGGTATAGGCTTTAAAGTTGGAACAATTGACACCACTCTGTTCTCAAAAGAGACAGATGGTGATCTCTTGCTGGTACAGATATATGTGGATGATATTATTTATGGATCTAAAAATGAGAAACATTGTCAAGATTTTTCAAAACTTATGTCAAAGACATATGAAATGAGCTTACAAAGAGACTTGCAATACTTTTTGGGATTGCAAATTAAACAACTTGATGATGGAATTTTTATAAGTCAGGATAAATATATCAAAGATATGCTAAAGAAATTTGGTCTGACCTGTTTAAAAGATATAGGGACTCCAATGGCAGCATCTATTAAAATAGATGCTGATCCCAATGGTGAACCAGTCAATATCACTGAGTATAGAGGTATGATTGGATCCCTACTTTATCTCACAGCCAGTAGACCAGATATTATGTTTTCCACATGTCTGTGTGCCAGATATCAAGCTGATCCTAAAGAGTCACACTTGCTAGCAGTCAAAAGGATATTTAGGTATCTGAAGGCTACTGCTAAACGTGGTCTTTGGTATCCCAAAGACCAGGATTTTGAGCTAATTAGGTATTCAGATGCTGATTTTGCAGGGTGTAAAATAGACAGTGAAAGGACCCGTTCATATACATTATAAACGATTCAAAATAGTTGATTACATCGCGAGGTATTTGACCTCTATATGATACATATTACAAACATTGCATTCGTTTTTAAAAGACAAACTTTCTTTACATCGAAAATTGACAGGCATGCATACCATTTCATAATATCCACTATCCAATTATAAATTAACTTAATAGTAATCTTTGATGAACTCAATGACTCGAATGCAACGTTCTTCAAAATATGTCATGAAATACTCCAAGTAATATCTTTAAAACAAGCAAATGCACAGCGGAAGATTTCTTTTATACCTGAGAATAAACATGCTTTAAAGTGTCAACCAAAAGGTTGGTGAGTTCATTAGTTTATCATAATCATTCATTTCCAACATTTTAATAGACCACAAGAATTTCATTTCCAGTTCTCATAAATATACGTCCCATGCATAGAGACAAAAATAATCATTCATATGGATTGAACACCTGGTAACCGACATTAACAATATGCATATAAGAATATCCCCATCATTCCGGGATCCTCCTTCGGACATGATATAAATTTCGAAGTACTAAAGCATCCGGTACTTTGGATGGGGTTTGTTAGGCCCAATAGATCTATCTTTAGGATTCGCGTCAATTAGGGTGTCTGTTCCCTAATTCTTAGATTACCAGACTTAATAAAAAGGGGCATATTCGATTTCGATAATTCAACCATAGAATGTAGTTTCAATTACTTGTGTCTATTTCGTCAAACATTTATAAAAGCGCTTCTCAGTCCCAAAAATATAAAGGGTAAAAAGGCAAATGAAACTCACGCATATAAATATTGTAAAACAGTTAATAAAGCATTTGCATGTATTCTCAACCCAAAAACGTAAAGAGTAAAAAGGGAGCAAATGAAACTCACCATACTGTATTTCGTAGTAAAAATACATATAACGTCATTGAACAAGTGCAAGGTTGGCCTCGGATTCACGAACCTAAATTAATTATATATATTTATGTGTTGGTCAATATTTGTCTAACAAATTAGGTCAAGTCATAATGTACCACAATCCTAATGCTCGAGACTAATATGCAAGAGTCAACAAAAGTAAATTTGACTCAAAATAATTTTCAAAAATCTATACATGATTAATATATAGTTTAAATATCGTCCTTTTATATTTTTAAATATTTTTAAAAGATTTATTAGAGTAAATAATATAATTTATTTATTAATAAATAAATAAAATTTTATATTAAATTTATATAATAAAATATACTTTTATATATATTAAGTAATAAAATTTATAGGGTTTATTTAATATCATAAAGATAATATGATAGGTATTATTAAAGTAAGTTATTACACGTAATAAAATATGTTTGTATCACATATTTATTTGATAAAATAATATCTATAATGATAGTAAGTAAAAGTTGTATTATTTTGTAATAATAATTATTATTATAAAAATATCAATATTTATAATTACTAAGATGACATTATGATAAAACGATAACTCTAATTATGATAACTTTAATATTTACGATAATTTTTTTAATATTATCTTTAAAATAATAATTCTATTTAAAATAATAATAATAATGATATTTTATAGTAACAATGACATTTCTATTAAAATGATAATTTTTGTTAAAATGATAGTTTTAATACTAACGATACTTTTAATAATAATAGTAATGATAAAAATAATAAGAACGATAATTTTATCTAAATCAATATCTTATAATATTTTAATTTCATCATGATACTCTTACTCATTATTTCCTAATCGTTTCGTTTAATAGCTTTTAATCGTCTTTTATATCGTGTCCATAATAATGATAATAATAGTAATCAAAATAATTAGGTGTTACAAATATTTGTTTTAATTACACTAATATTAATAATGATAGTTACTATAACATTATTAACGATAATACTAATAATTATCTTAATGATAATATAGTAATAATAATAATAACAATAAAAATAACCATTTTTAAATAATGATATATATATTAATAATGATAATAATAATAATAATACTAATAATAATAATAATAATAATAATAATAATAATAATAATAATAATAATAATAATAATTGGATAATAATAATAATACTAATTATAACTTTAACAATAATAACGATGGTAATAATAAAAAAAATTAACAATTTTTAATGATAAATCCCTTTTATTGATAAAGATAATAATAATGATAACAATAAGATAAAACCAGAACGACGATAAAAACGACGATAATAATAATCATTTTTAATAAAAATATCGAAAATTCAATTGATTATAACTTCTAATCCGTTCATCGAAACCATTCGATATCTAAAGGAAAAGTTCTTAATTTTTCGCTAGCTTTCCAAGGACATGCATATCTTATACCTTATCTTAACCGCAAGTGTAACTAATTCAAGATTCAACCTAACCTGTCTAAGGGCAATATCAAAAGTACAAGCATGCATAATCCTAAATACTCGAGCACTAGTCAGGGATACACTATTAGTATGTAAAAGTTAAATTATGAGTACTCACGTATCAATATTGAGATTCAATATTGCAGGAAAGGTACGTAGACGCAACGTAAATGATAAACACTATATTGACCTCGCGAGCATACCCATGAACCATTCTCAATCACCTCCATAGCTATAACCCATAATTTCCTTAATCCTATTCTACTCGAAAAACAATTTCGAAATCACTCGGACAGCACTCCGTCATAATATTTTATGTATACTAATAATATCTTGAAATAATACGGAGTAAATATATATATATGTAAATCGATTGAGAGAGTTTAGAGAAAAATATTTTCAAGTTTCTATGAAATAATGAAACCTATTGAATTCTATTTATAATAGATTTTTGAATTATTAAAGTGAATTATTAAAGTATGAATTATTAAAGTGAATTATTAAAGTATGAATTATTAAAGTGAATTATTAAAGTATGAATTATTAAAGTGAATTATTAAAGTTAAAGTAAAGTAAAAATAAAGTAAAGGTAAAGTTTAAGTATAGTAAAAGTATAAAACTATGTATGTATAATACGCGTATAAATATATATAATATTAATTTAAATCGTTATATATATTTAATAAAATAAAATATAAATATTATTATCTTTATCATACAAGTTAAGTAATGAGTTATCAAAAGTGGTTCTAGATATTTATAAAAGTTATATACATTTTAATAATAAAGTTCTTTTTAAACTGAAAACGTTTTTGTACGTTTGAAACTAAATAGATCAATAGAGTCTTTATGAGATTCAATCTTCCACTATCCTTTGTCTAGTTCTCAATGATTGACAATTTGTTTTTATTTATAAATCACTTTACCATTTTTCGAATATTGTTAAAATGGAAAGATTTCTCAAATCAACGTGGGCCTTTCAATAGAGACTTGTAATCATAATTCAATATATTTGATAATTCAATTATTTGATCTTATCTTCTAATTTCATTGATGAACATTTTGAAACAGATACAATCATATAAGTATTTAATCTAATATTTTGTTTACGTTTCAAGTTATAATATACATACACATATACATATATAATCATATTCGTTTAATGGTTCGTGAATCGTTGGAACTTGGTCGAGGTTGAATGAATGTATGAACATAGTTTAAAATTCTTGAAATTCAACTTAACAAATATTGCTTATCGTGTCGGAAACATATAAAGATTAAAGTTTAAATTTGGTTGGAAATTTCTGGGTTGTCACAGTACCTACCCGTTAAAGAAATTTCGTCCCGAAATTTGAGTGGAAAGGTCGTGAATGATAATAAGTATGTTTTCATGATGCATACGGGCTGAAAATTAGAGTTTTATCATCAGCGAATAATTTGGATAAACAGTCCATTTATATGAAGAGTACGAATGAAGCTAACATAGAAGAGTGAAATGAGTAAGTGTAGATTCATCTTATCATTTGACGTAGATATGATTGATTCCCAGATTTCAAGGGATTTGAAGAAAATCTTCTTAATAAGATTTGACTCTCCGGTAATCAAGGGAATTAGGATCCGATTTAAATGCGATCGTCCATTTTAATTGTTCTGTCGGAGATTTTCTTATAAATTCACCTCCTTCATTTCCTTACAACTCACACCTTCTGTTGATGCATTTTATGCAAGTCCCTAGACATCTACCCACGTCTATTGCAGGTACAACAGTTTACAGGCCACCATGATTACTCGTTATTATCCTATCCGTGTTTGTATGTGGTTACAGGAACTGCAGGAATGAGATTTAGATGTTTGACTATGTTAGACTTAGTCACGAGTGAAGCCTCACTAGTACGGCTGACAGGCTCATATGCATGGTTGATGCTGAGCTAAGTCACAATTACAACCTAAATGAGAAGACACGAGTGAGTGATCACCTGTACGGCTGATGAAGCCAACTCGTACGTGTGATGAATGAATTGTATGGGTGAGTCAACAACAGGGGTATATAAAGTCTTATGTTCTTCATTTTAGGTTAAGCCTCTCATTTGCTACACACATTCAGATCTAGTGAGCTCCTCCGATTCTCTCTCAGTCCAAATCACCCAGGTGGTGAATAATAGCTCTAGGTGTTGATCTAATCACACTTGATTTAGTTGTGGTTTGACTAAATTAATCAAAAAAAAACTTAACCTATTCACTAGAGGGTTTGATTCACTTATTCCGCCATTGTGTGAGTTAAATCTGTTGATTTCTAAGTTCCTAGTCATATTTCATCACCTTCTATTCTTTTCCCCTCAACTCATATTTTAAAGTATTCACAATATGCTCCATCCAGTTCTGATTCTCGATATGCTTCTAACTTTCATATCGGTCATTCTTCTTTTTCATCTACCGCCGAAAGAATCTATTTACTTCTACTATACTCTTGGGTTTATAGTGTTTCTAGTTCTCCCGTGTTTTTATATTGTTATATGCATTGATATATATGGTTTATAATTTCTGGTTTGTCGTTGGGCTTTATATGTTCCCTTATATTTCAAAGTCTCTGCTTCTGTCTTCTATAATCATTATCATTCACAGTTAATGCTCTCTTTTATTTGCTGCAATTTATACCCCAATTTCTATTTCGGAGTTTTGTCCTTTCGTTTCTTCTTCTTGCGATTAAGCACCGCTTGTAATGGTCCAGAATTCACAGATATGAATTTCGGAATGAACATTGTTAATGTTCTAGGAAGGAAATTGTGATGGCACGATCTTGACTTGTCAAATTACTAGAATACCTTGGAAAAGGCCGAATCATCAAGAAATATTTTCTTGATTTTTTAGAGGTTAAATAGAATACAAGAGTCGTATAACATGGCACATGATGATGTTATGATCTGTGAATCATCACGTTCCATTTAGAAACTCAGCATGACTTACTGTAATATAATCACATTGATCAAGTGTCATTATATTATACTAATTCATGCTTCAGTTCCCAACACTACTTCAAAATATTCCTATCTTAAACTTGAATGTTTCAGAATTTAGAAACTAAAATAGTTTCTTTTATGATGTAATTCAGATAGCGCGAAGAGGTAAATGATTTCAAATAAGAAAATTAAGAAAATATCTTCAGAAATATGGAGGATATTTATAATGAAATATATGATGATATTTTAGAATTTCTAATATCAGAAGATGATGAAGAATATTGTCCGCAGGGGTTTAGAGTCAGGAGCAAGGTATTCGTTAATGACTTCAGCAGGTACTGAATCATTTGGATCCTTTGAAGTCAGGTTCAGTCTTTGTAATTTGTCCACAGCCTCCTTCCTACTTTGCTCAATCCGTTTTCCAGTTCCAAAACTTCTCTTTTTCTGCGCTTTGCCAGCACACTTCATCATTATCATCCAGCTTTTACCGTTTAAAGTTGTTTATAGTTTTTGCTGCTTCATCAGCATTTTTTTTCCATTTTCGGAGAACCAATTCGTAGTTCGGAGTGTTTTTCAGAAACTTCACATTCAAATTAAGTCCAGAAGATAGACGTTATATATACACATATAACTGTTGGCGTAGACATGCTGCGAGATTTCAAAATACTGATTGCTAATTCCCAATGATTCGTATGGAAATTCTCATTACAAGATGCGAATGAGTAAATGATGGGGTTTCAATGAATAATTATAATGACTTTTTGGAGAGGCTAAAGTCAAAGGGTAATGAAGTTGTTGGTACATCTGCTAATAATGTGGTGGGATGTAAAAGGTCCTCTGGTAACGATGGTGTATATCTCAAGGTTATAATAAGGTTAGTCTGACTGAAAAGTCGAAGTTGACTTGCTGGAGCTGTGACAAAACTGGCTACTTTGAATAGGAGTCGCAAAGTTATTTTTGCTAATAAATGCCAAAGAATCTGACGCGGATACGTTGTTTAAACTTTTACTTTGGTTTCAAGAGTTTTTTTTGGGTACATAACTGTGGGTAACATGTGGTTGGATCATCATCTCGATTGCTCATTATTTGAAGTGTCTTCAGATATTTTCGAAGGGTTTGAACATAGATCGTAATCGTTAATATACATTTGATGTTCTAACACAGTTTTGAAGTCAAAGTATAGCTTTGAAAGATGTAGGAATCTAAAAGTGATGATACCGGTTATATCTCGAATTGAATTCTGAGGTTTCAAAATCAAAATTTGTAATTGGGTTTGAATGAGTATGGTTGTTTTGATCTCTATGAAAGAATGTATATTATTGTGAAAGTAGGAAGTATAGTTGATAATTTGCTTGATCAGATTCGAAGAATGTAACATATTAATTGTGAATTTATATATCTCTCGGGTATTACCTACCCGTTAAAAAAAATTTCACAATTAATATTTTGTACAAAAGAATTTTATTACAGTCTTTATGAAAATATATATATGTATATTTTCTTCAGATGTAACATAGATTTAATGAGTTAATGTTAAATTAAACTCATTTGATTTACGGTTGAAACTAGAATTGAATAATCCCGAAAGGCTTTAAAAAGTACATAACTTTTACGCAGTATTTCTTTAATGACATTGAAATTATGAATCAATACTTCGTTATTTGTTGATGTATGATGTTCGGTTCGTGGAATTCTTGTGAATTTCGCAAAGTACGAATGATGTTATCTGAAAAGTTTCGAGTACATCGATGATGAAAGTGTAAAATCAAATATATACTTGATTTATTATGAATTGGAATTTGTTGAATTGCGACAGAGATTGTAGTTAACGCTGGTTAAGTTGCGGCCGAAGGACGTACATTATTGCATATTTGTACTATGAATTAACCGAGTAGTTAAGATTCACACACAATAGCTTAGCACGGAAAGATTTATTTCAAAATATATATATATATATATATATATATATATATATATATATATATATATATATATATATATATATATATATATATATATATATATATATATAATATACATATAATTTCTTCAGAGGGAATGAGTTAATTCTTCATAACTCGTTGATACAATATACACGTTATTGATTCGTAATGATGTCCACAGTGATTCTTGAACTGACGGAGTTTGTGATGTTATCGGTGTTGTTGATTCAGATGTTGACTGTACTGACGATGCTGGTAACGCTGACGGTACTGTTGATGCTGTTGGTAAAGCAAGTTTAGCTTGTTAATCACACACCATTTTTGTCAGGGTTTCTACTCTTCCTTCTATCATTTTGGTTCGCTTAACTGATTTATGGTTAGGGCTAGATTAGATAATCTCTAAGACTTTAGAGATTACATAATTGCCGCGGAATGTTTCTCCAATGAAATTATGAATTAATACTTCGTCAGTTATTGTTGTTGGTACTCCTTGGTATCTATGGTGCGTATGACGTTGATGCTCGTGGGACAGATTGTGAAGTTGAGGTTTACGACGCGGTTGTGGTTGGAGGTGATAATGGTACTGTTGGCGTTGATGATGGTGGTACTGGTTATGCTGCTGGTGCTGCTACTGGTGTTTGTAATTTCTGCACCATATTCTCCAAAGCTACTACCCGAGCGCGAAGCTCGTTGACTTCTTCTATTACACCGGGGTTATTGTCGGTTCGGACGAGCGGATAAATAAAATCTAGAATTTGATGGAGTATATAATCGTGACGAGATACTCTGGAAATGAGAGAGAAAATGGTGTTTCGGACAGGTTCGCCGGTAAGTGCTTCAGGTTCTTCGTCAAGAGGGCAATGTGGTGGATGGAAAGGATCGCCTTCTTCTTGTCTCCAATGATTGAGGAGACTACGAACCCATCCCCAATTCATCCAGAATAGATGATGACTGATTGGTTGATCCATTCCGGTCACACTGCTTTCGGAGCTTGAGTGAGATTCCATTTCAGAATCCGAGTGACTTGAACTGATGACAACTTCCATTTCGTACGATTGGATAAAGGATTTTTCGATATAAAATGATTTTCCGGCTATCGGGTGGTATTCTATTTACATAGGATATCCATATATGTATATAGATCAAAAGATTTCGTAGATTACGGAGGAATTTACGGAATATGTCATGCAAAGTTTACAGTAATAGATACGATAAGATATGATTTAGCAGATACGCTAAGATATGAATTTTGTCTATACACTACTCATGCAATTAATGTAGCAAGACGTGTCTAGACTAATAATGATAAGCAGGTAATTTTCTAAGGATGATAAGCAAATGATTTCCGACTAGAAATGATAAGCAAAACTTTTGACATGCAGACACGGTCGAAGTCCAGACTCACTAATGCATCCTAACGACTTATCAGTTAGACACACTAATGCAGACCTGGTTCGCTAAGACCACCGCTCTGATACCAACTGAAAGGACCCGTTCATATACATTATAAACGATTCACAATAGTTGATTACATCGCGAGGTATTTGACCTCTATATGATACATATTACAAACATTGCATTCGTTTTTAAAAGACAAACTTTCTTTACATCGAAAATTGACAGGCATGCATACCATTTCATAATATCCACTATCCAATTATAAATTAACTTAATAGTAATCTTTGATGAACTCAATGACTCGAATGCAACGTTCTTCAAAATATGTCATGAAATACTCCAAGTAATATCTTTAAAACAAGCAAATGCACAGCGGAAGATTTCTTTTATACCTGAGAATAAACATGCTTTAAAGTGTCAACCAAAAGGTTGGTGAGTTCATTAGTTTATCATAATCATTCATTTCCAACATTTTAATAGACCACAAGAATTTCATTTCCAGTTCTCATAAATATACGTCCCATGCATAGAGACAAAAATAATCATTCATATGGATTGAACACCTGGTAACCGACATTAACAATATGCATATAAGAATATCCCCATCATTCCGGGATCCTCCTTCGGACATGATATAAATTTCGAAGTACTAAAGCATCCGGTACTTTGGATGGGGTTTGTTAGGCCCAATAGATCTATCTTTAGGATTCGCGTCAATTAGGGTGTCTGTTCCCTAATTCTTAGATTACCAGACTTAATAAAAAGGGGCATATTCGATTTCGATAATTCAACCATAGAATGTAGTTTCAATTACTTGTGTCTATTTCGTCAAACATTTATAAAAGCGCTTCTCAGTCCCAAAAATATAAAGGGTAAAAAGGCAAATGAAACTCACGCATATAAATATTGTAAAACAGTTAATAAAGCATTTGCATGTATTCTCAACCCAAAAACGTAAAGAGTAAAAAGGGAGCAAATGAAACTCACCATACTGTATTTCGTAGTAAAAATACATATAACGTCATTGAACAAGTGCAAGGTTGGCCTCGGATTCACGAACCTAAATTAATTATATATATTTATGTGTTGGTCAATATTTGTCTAACAAATTAGGTCAAGTCATAATGTACCACAATCCTAATGCTCGAGACTAATATGCAAGAGTCAACAAAAGTAAATTTGACTCAAAATAATTTTCAAAAATCTATACATGATTAATATATAGTTTAAATATCGTCCTTTTATATTTTTAAATATTTTTAAAAGATTTATTAGAGTAAATAATATAATTTATTTATTAATAAATAAAATTTTATATTAAATTTATATAATAAAATATACTTTTATATATATTAAGTAATAAAATTTATAGGGTTTATTTAATATCATAAAGATAATATGATAGGTATTATTAAAGTAAGTTATTACACGTAATAAAATATGTTTGTATCACATATTTATTTGATAAAATAATATCTATAATGATAGTAAGTAAAAGTTGTATTATTTTGTAATAATAATTATTATTATAAAAATATCAATATTTATAATTACTAAGATGACATTATGATAAAACGATAATTCTAATTATGATAACTTTAATATTTACGATAATTTTTTTAATATTATCTTTAAAATAATAATTCTATTTAAAATAATAATAATAATGATATTTTATAGTAACAATGACATTTCTATTAAAATGATAATTTTTGTTAAAATGATAGTTTTAATACTAACGATACTTTTAATAATAATAGTAATGATAAAAATAATAAGAACGATAATTTTATCTAAATCAATATCTTATAATATTTTAATTTCATCATGATACTCTTACTCATTATTTCCTAATCGTTTCGTTTAATAGCTTTTAATCGTCTTTTATATCGTGTCCATAATAATGATAATAATAGTAATCAAAATAATTAGGTGTTACAAATATTTGTTTTAATTACACTAATATTAATAATGATAGTTACTATAACATTATTAACGATAATACTAATAATTATCTTAATGATAATATAGTAATAATAATAATAATAACAATAAAAATAACCATTTTTAAATAATGATATATATATTAATAATGATAATAATAATAATAATACTAATAATAATAATAATAATAATAATAATAATAATAATAATAATAATTGGATAATAATAATAATACTAATTATAACTTTAACAATAATAACGATAGTAATAATAAAAAAATTAATAATTTTTAATGATAAATCCCTTTTATTGATAAAGATAATAATAATGATAACAATAAGATAAAACCAGAACGACGATAAAAACGACGATAATAATAATCATTTTTAATAAAAATATCGAAAATTCAATTGATTATAACTTCTAATCCGTTCATCGAAACCATTCGATATCTAAAGGAAAAGTTCTTAATTTTTCGCTAGCTTTCCAAGGACATGCATATCTTATACCTTATCTTAACCGCAAGTGTAACTAATTCAAGATTCAACCTAACCTGTCTAAGGGCAATATCAAAAGTACAAGCATGCATAATCCTAAATACTCGAGCACTAGTCAGGGATACACTATTAGTATGTAAAAGTTAAATTATGAGTACTCACGTATCAATATTGAGATTCAATATTGCAGGAAAGGTACGTAGACGCAACGTAAATGATAAACACTATATTGACCTCGCGAGCATACCCATGAACCATTCTCAATCACCTCCATAGCTATAACCCATAATTTCCTTAATCCTATTCTACTCGAAAAACAATTTCGAAATCACTCGGACAGCACTCCGTCATAATATTTTATGTATACTAATAATATCTTGAAATAATACGGAGTAAATATATATATATGTAAATCGATTGAGAGAGTTTAGAGAAAAATATTTTCAAGTTTCTATGAAATAATGAAACCTATTGAATTCTATTTATAATAGATTTTTGAATTATTAAAGTGAATTATTAAAGTATGAATTATTAAAGTGAATTATTAAAGTATGAATTATTAAAGTGAATTATTAAAGTATGAATTATTAAAGTGAATTATTAAAGTTAAAGTAAAGTAAAAATAAAGTAAAGGTAAAGTTTAAGTATAGTAAAAGTATAAAACTATGTATGTATAATACGCGTATAAATATATATAATATTAATTTAAATCATTATATATATTTAATAAAATAAAATATAAATATTATTATCTTTATCATACAAGTTAAGTAATGAGTTGTCAAAAGTGGTTCTAGATATTTATAAAAGTTATATACATTTTAATAATAAAGTTCTTTTTAAACTGAAAACGTTTTTGTACGTTTGAAACTAAATAGACCAATCGAGTCTTTATGAGATTCAATCTTCCACTATCCTTTGTCTAGTTCTCAATGATTGACAATTTGTTTTTATTTATAAATCACTTTACCATTTTTCGAATATTGTTAAAATGGAAAGATTTCTCAAATCAACGTGGGCCTTTCAATAGAGACTTGTAATCATAATTCAATATATTTGATAATTCAATTATTTGATCTTATCTTCTAATTTCATTGATGAACATTTTGAAACAGATACAATCATATAAGTATTTAATCTAATATTTTGTTTACGTTTCAAGTTATAATATACATACACATATACATATATAATCATATTCGTTTAATGGTTCGTGAATCGTTAGAACTTGGTCGAGGTTGAATGAATGTATGAACATAGTTTAAAATTCTTGAAATTCAACTTAACAAATATTGCTTATCGTGTCGGAAACATATAAAGATTAAAGTTTAAATTTGGTTGGAAATTTCTGGGTTGTCACAGACAGGACAAGTACTACTGGTGGTTGCCAGTTACTGGGCGGTAGGCTAGTCAGCTGGACGAGCAAAAAGCAAAATACTGTGTCCACATCTACTGCTGAGGCAGAATACGTTTCTGCTGGTAGTTGTACTACTCAAGTACTGTGGATGCAAAGTCAGCTGAAAGACTATGGTGTTCATGTCACAAAGACTCCAATCTACTGTGACAACACAAGTGCAATAGCTATCACCAACAATCCTGTGATGCATTCAAGAACAAAGCACATTGACGTTCGATATCACTTCATAAGGGATCATGTTCAAAAAGGAGACGTGGAGCTACATTTTATTTCAACAGACCAGCAGTTAGCAGATCTTTTCACAAAGCCCTTAGATGAGAAACGTTTTAACTATCTCATCTCTGAGCTGGGTATGCTTGAACTTTAAATAAAAGACAATCTTTGTTGGTGTGCTGGCTCTACAACATGTAGGGCAAATCAGTAAGCAATTTTTGTTATCTTACTGCCTACATGTAAAACACTCGGCACAACAAGGTCTTTTATATTTTGTTTACTCAAAATGTTTTTAATTGAAATAATAAATAGCTCACAAAATTAAATGATTCCTTAAAACTGAAACTCATTTATTTCCAATGATTTAAATTAAATTCATGACATATTAAATGTAACAAAGTATCTTGTATTTAATACAACACTTATTTTTTGGTTTTCAATTTTTTTTAAAATTAAAACCTGCTGCATTTAATGTTGAATGGGAGGTATGAGTATTCAAGCCGTATATACGTCAAATCATCAGTCTGTGTCCCCTCGAGTGTGCCAGTCTGTCACATCTACCCACGCGCCTGCTAATAGCAGTTGTCACTTTCTCTCTCCTGCCTTTTTCACCCAATCACAACGGTTAAAAGTGTGTTTTATCTTCCATAATAATAACCCTTGGTTATTCTGTTTTCAAATTCACACTTCTCTCTCTAAAAAACTCCAAATCTTCATATCTTCACTTTCTACAATCATCAATGGCTGAACAACAACAACATCAATCACCACCTGCTGAGACCCAGCAACCGGAACAACAATCGGAGCAACCACAAGCATCGGTGGAACCACAACCGGAACAGCAACCACCGCCGGCTATCGAGGAACAAATTGAACAAGGGCCATTATTCAACCTGCACCCCAATCTTATTAGGGCTGCAAACGCACCTGAACACTCTACGATTCGCCTTTCAAGAGGCAATGCTGCTCATGCCCTTTCTGTTCCCAAATCGAAAGCCAACTCCGGCTATGAAGAGCTGATTACTTATATCCGTCAATCCCCTCTGGCAAGAGCCATTACCGGTGTACCTTCACGATTATATCCAGCCTGTTTGGCCAGATTCTGGTATACTGCCACCATGTCCACCACCGAACAGAACGTTCCATGTATTCATGGCATGGTGACTAACAGCTTACCCTGTTCCATTACTGTTGACGCCATCCGACGAGCTCTTCAATTACCCAATGGTCCATTTGTAGATTCACCTACAAGTGATGAGTTTCGAAGGGAGGTACTGGAAATCAATGGCTACTCTCAACCAGTATCTCATACACCACTCAGGAAACACATGCCACCCCTATGGTATTATTTCTTTGGGTTGCTGACTCAGTGTATCAGTCACAAATTTGGCAGTTTTGATCAATGCTCAGATTATGAGTTAAAGATGGGTCACGGGCTGCTGTTCAACCGCAACATAGATTATGCCGGTGAAATCTACTTAAGGTTAAGGGAAATGGTGCTTGCACCCAAACGAACACATCTAATCCCCTTTCCAAGGTTTTTGAGCCTTGTTTTTGAAAATGAGCTGGGTGAAGCTTACCAGCAGATTGCTGACAAATCATATGACCTGCCTCTTAAACAAGAGGGGATGCTCCATATGCTGCGTTGACACCAGCAATGCTTGAGTATCTAGCTGCTCAGGGTGGAGCTGCCCCATTGACTGCCTCTGGTGTTGCACCAGCTGAGGGGGAGGGTCTTCAGCGAAAGCCAGCTGTCAAGAGGAAGAAGCCAGCTACCTCAACTAGTACAGCCACCGTCTCACATACTGGTAACGCAGTAGTTGTATTAGAATCTAGTACTCTCTGATCACAAAGAACAACCCTAGTCTTATATACTGACTACCCACTTCTAGTATTGGAATCCGTTGCTTAACTATTTCTTGGTAATAGGCAAATCCAAACGTGCAAGAGCTGGCTCCAAGCAAACCACAGGGGGAATTGCACCAGTCTCAACTGCTGCTCCTGCAAAGGATGTGGCTATGGAACCTGGTGCGTTTCTAGACCATACAGCAGAAAATTCTAACATAATTAAAAATCTTTTATCTGCTGACTTGAAAAATGAATGTGGAGTTCAAGGTATAACCCTGGCTCCCAAGCTGACTGGTTTTAAAACTAGTGTTAAGAAGAGTAGCAACCCATACTCTTCTAGCCAGACACTTCCACATTTTTCAAATTTGAACTTAATGTTATCTCCTCTGCTGCCAGTACAATCAGCAGAGCACATACCTGACCCCCAAAGCAAACTTGAGCTGGCTCCTCATCGTGTTGAACCAGCTCAGGATACTGCACAGCCATTATGTTACTCGGATCATGCTAAGAGTCTCACTCCTACATCATTACCAGCCAGAACTCTTACACTATCTGGGTCAACATGTGTCGCCAATGAGTCAGCAGAGTCACAGCTATACTTACAGACACCTTATTCTGTCTCATTCGAAGGGCTGACCAAATCACCAGTCTGTCCCCAGAGACCAACACCAGATGCAATTGTTGAGTCAAATTTATTTGGTTCTACAGTTGTTAACATAAAATGTTCTATTATTTCAGTTCTTAGCAGGGTAGATGAACAGGCAGAGGGGGAGCAAGTTAAAATGATATTATTCCTACTAAGCAGATTGCTGCCTCTGCTACTGGTATTGGTGCTACTGTTTCTCCTACTGGTGGTGCTGATGCTAGTACCGTTGCTTCTACAGCTGTTGGTAATACTGCTCCCAGTATTGTTGCTTCCATCACTACACCTGAAGTGGAAGATGAAATCATAGTGGATCCTCCTGTTCTTAAAAAGGTAATTGACAATATTGTCAAGGATGTTCTACTTGATGAACCTGTCACTGAACCAAAGGGTGACATTACGTCTGCTGCTGCTACTGATGCACAAGATGTTATCATGGAAGCTGGTACAAGTGCTACTTTTCCATCTGATGTTATCATGGAAGCTGGTACAAGTGCTACTTTTCCATCTGATGTTATCCTGGATGCTGGTAAAAGTGCTACTTTTCCATCAGATTCTGGTTCAGAGGATGATACTGTTCTGGAGGGTCTTGATTTTGTTAATGCTGGCTATGTTGGCTATGTTCCCACAGAGCCAACGGTGGATACTGATGCTACTACTGGAGATGCTGCTCAGTTACTTACTGCTGCTACTGGTTCTACGGAACCCGTTATGGATGCTGGTACCTCTGCTATTGCCACCACTGACTCTTCTCAGGCTACTGTTTCTGCTGAGAAGAAACCCTGTGTGTGCCAGGTGCCAGATCCTGATGAAGTTGTCCCTAACTTCATCTATCGGGGAGCATCTATCACTCCCAGAGTTGCTCTGCTGGTGGATCAGCTAACTTTTGATCCTCAAACTGCCATAGTATCAGCCAGCAAATTGCCTCGCGAAGAGCTGACTGAACTATTGTCTCAACTTGATCGACCAGCTAGAGAAGAAGTTTATGAGAGGCTGGCTACTTTAGAACAGATAAACGAGCAGCCATTTTATCACTATTTTGGCATGGCTCCAGCTGCTTCTCCATGGCCTGGTACATGGAGGCCTCTCAAGTTCATCAGGGATCCCTCTACTGGTAAATATGTTATGCAGAATATTCCTGATTCGCCAGTACCTTCTGATTCATCAGCTTCTTCCTCATCATCTTCTTCTTCTGATGGTGATGCTGATAAAGGTACTGGTAAGGATGAACCAGTCATTCATGATAATGTGACTGGTTCCAAAGAAAAACCAGTGGATCTCACAGATGATACTGATCTTCATGCTGACAAGGATACTAGTGGTTCTAAACCTTCGGGTGAAGGTAAAAATGATGGTGATCATGGTGACGAGTCAGATCCTGACCTTCCACCTCCACCACCCCGCGGACGTACTCCTGTGTCAGCTGCTTCTGACCAGCCCTCAACCAGCTATCTTAAATTTAATGCTGATGAGGTGGCTGATATTTCCACCTTCGCCGTGCTTAGGACACTCAGTGAAGTTACACCAGATCTTCAAAACACCATTCGCACTGCTATTGATGATAGTGTAACTCAATCCATCAGGAACGCTGGGCAAATCACCTCTTCGGATATTGAGGCCCAGCTAGGACAAATACGTGCTTTTGCTGATCTGGCAGTATCAGCCATTGTCAAGCAAATGGAGGGGGAGGAGGAATTACAGAAGCGAATCCTTTCTCACAATGAGTACATGGAGGACATTGCTAGCCTTAAAGCTGATTTGGAGGCTGCCAATCGCAGAGTCCTGTTTCTTAATGAAGAAAATGATGTTCTGCATGAGAGATTGGAATTGCAGGAACAACAAATGGCTAACATGATTCCTGTCTCTACCTATGTTCAAATGGTGGAGAATATGCAACGCCTGGCTGCCCTACAGGGTGATGTTAGGGCTATGGTTGAACAGATGGCCATGGGTGTTGCAAGGAATGAAGTTCGATCCTCCAACCTTCTCCTTAGACAATTTGGAGTGGATCCTGGTGCCCATCTCACTCCTGAAGTTGCTGATTGGAACAATTTTGTTTTCTCTGTTCCCAACTCAGATAGTGACCTTGATGCACAAGTCTCCCCTGTTCTTTCTCCTGCCCCTGCTGATGATAAAAAGGGGGAGAAGAAGAAATCTAAAAGTAAATCTAAAAAGAGAAAACAATCAGAGGGGGAGCATGAGCATGAGAAGGCTCCTAAACAACCAAGGAGGGATGGTGATGGTAATGGTGATGGTCAAGATTCTGGCACTAAGCCCCGCAACGCTCATACTGAAACTGGTGTACAGGCAGCTGGTGGATCTCAACCCAGTGAGTCTGTCACATCAGTGGATGATATTGGTTCTGGCAGTAAGCCCAGTGATGTTTCTGATATGGCTGTTGCTAAAGCTCTTCTTGTCTCTCAGTCTATTGAAAGGAAAATGAAAAGAAAACTTGAGAGATATCAGAAGAGACAGCAAGACTTAAATGATGCCTTCAATGTCAAATGGGATGCCTATGTTGCTCTTAAACGCCACAGAATTGATCATAGGAGATGGCTGACCCAACAAAAGAAGGACATTGATGATGACCTGACTGGCATTGATCTCTACAAAAAGGAAGCACGAAAAAGAAATGCCAAGTTCATGATCAAATACGACAAAAAAGAGGGCAAAGTTGTATGTTGAGCGTGCAGACAGAATTAAACGAATTACTCCAGAAGAAATGAAAGATTATCTTGCATCTACTGGATCAGGGGGAGGAGTTAGAGCTGATATTTTTATGAAATGGTTAGATGCTGTGTTAGAAACCAGCTCATCTAATCGACCAACATCCACTGCTCAGCCAGCTACACAGCAACAACCAGCATAAACAATCAATCTTGACGTTGATGATACTCAGGGGGAGCATCTTGCTATTGTTCCCTATCTGTCTCCACAAGAACCAGTATCAACACAAGAACCATCAGCTGAACCCAAGCCTATTGACAAACAAAGGGTGAAATCCACTTCAAGGGATAACCAGCCCCTCAGGAAAGTACCCCTATTTGAGGCAGCTGATGAAGATACTGTGACAGTTGTGCCAGCTGATACTAATCAATCAGCTGGTACTGAAGACTCAGCAAGGAGTGCTGAGAAAGAAGACCCAGCCGGAAGTGTGCTGCTGGGTGACACAAGCGTTGAAGACCCAGCCAAGGTGGTTGAGCTGGGTGCAAAACCAGATGATGATACGGTTGATCCTGCTGACTTTACTGTCTGGGGTAGAGAAGATCACTTATTTGTTCAATCTCCTATCTCTCCTCGGACTCTCACTTATTTTAATAGAACAAAGGATAACCGTGTCAATCAATTCTCAGTAAGTTCATCTGGCATAGATGAATCAAACATGTATCCTCCATCTTCCCCTAAACGTCATGGTAAACACGGAACCTGGGAAGATGATTCAGTTGACCATAGTGAGCCGAATCTTTTCAGAATGAATCCAGATGAAAGAGAAGCTTACAGGCTGGAGATCACTGTTCCAGAATTGCTTGAGCAAAGACAAGCAGAGCTTAATGAAAGAATACGCCAAGTCAGATTGCTGCATCATCCTCTTGATCAGCCACTCTACATTGCTGCCTTGACCTTTGGCGTTGATATTGGTGTATATTTGAATAACAGTGGTCGAAGGCTCTCCACTGATAAGGAGAAAGATCAATTTCATGAAGCTCATCAGCTGGGTATGGATCTGAAAGAGTATCAGGTTGCTCTAAGAACTGCAGATGGAAGAAAAATGATTGAAGCAGTCAGATCTCTAAAAATTAGCCACACTGATTATCTGCTAGGCTTAGTGGCAGAACAGCAAAGAAGAGAGGCTGCTAATGCTAAACTTACTGAGAGATTAAGGCTTCAGGAAATAGAAGACAAGTTGGCTGCCGATGAAAAGGAAGAGGCTGAGTCCCTCAAACTAATTCAAGCCATTGTCAAAGAACATGATAAGGCACTTGATGAGAAGGAAGCTGCTGAGAAAGCACCTGCTGCTGCTCCTATAAAACCTGTCAGTACTATTGAAGTTCCTGATCATTATTACAGAAGCAGATATGGTGATGTAATGAATAGAAGATCAAATCCCAGCAGGATCATCAAAGTGAACAGAGGGTCAAAAAGAGCCTTCAACGTTATGAGGGAGAATAATGTTCAAGAAAGGATTAACTATGATGAGTTAAGATCCCTTGGATTTAGTGAATGGATGGAGATACTGCAGTATTTTATTGGCAAAGGTGATAGTGCCATCAAAAAGACAATTAAATCTGAACTCCAACAGCTCTTCAACAAAGCCACGAAGTTTGGGAATGCACCAGCAGTAGATGTAGAACAGGTTCTTTCTCAAAAATTTAAAAGACATCAATCTACTGGTGAAGGACCAACCGGAAGAGGCCCCATCATTCTACCTCCTTCTATCCCTGTTTTTGACCCTGCCGAGATACCTATTCTGTTCTATGAATCCTGGAGAATCAAACAAGAGGAGCTATCTGAAGAAGAACGGGACAAAGATAAAGATAGATAGTCTCCTATATGCTTAAATTGAATCTTTTGTCTAACTCACTTTTCATTCTATTATCACTGTATTTAATGTATATATCCGGTTGTAATGAAAGTGAAATGAGTTTATCTTCAAAATCATATCGAATTATAAGATATAGATAACTCAGCAAAAGATCCCAAAACAAACTTAAAAAGGGACAATCTCACTGCATATTCTTATTTGTTCCCTTGTTGCTGGCTTTAGTATTTTCTCTATATGTCATAGGTTTTGTCATCATCAAATAGGGGGAGATTGTTGAGTCCCCAAAATAATTAAGGTTTTAATTATGACAAAACTGTAATTTATTTACACTAAAATGTTATGTGCAGCCAGCACAAGTTTGTTTATGTTGTTTATGTACAGTCAGCTAATATAGCTGTGTCGAGTGTGTAGTATGCTGGCTGATCTACCAGCACAAGGTAGAATGTATTCTTCGAATCAGCACAGGATGAGTACTCAGCTAATTAAGAATATCAAGTGACTCAGCATATGAAGAACCAGTAGATCTGGATAGCAGCATACAACACAAGACAGCCATGCTCCATTACAAGCATGGTAGTTTCCCAGAGTGGTCTACATCAACGCACTATTTAACAGAAGTCGAAGACAAAGGTGAACAGAAAAGGACAGGAGTCGGCGGCTGACAAGTGACCTTACAAGACCACGTGGGAATGCAGAAGTGGAACGCATGTGCAGACATGTGTTATACTTTATTCATACCTAGGGAACACAACATTCCATTTGTTTAAATCAAATGGTAGTGCCAAACCGAATTGGTGTGTTCCTGCAAATAGCTACCTAAGAGGAAAGAAGGAGAGCACTCCTTCTGACACAATTGTCCCCACAAGTACAAGGCATCCAATGTACTAGTGGAAAATAGATTAATTACACGGACAATAGGACTACTATATATTGCTGTATTCACTGTTGTATCAACTAGTGGTGTGGGTTTCATTATTTAGAGTCCTAAACGTGTAATAGCTTTTAGTTTACCTCTTAGCTATAATCTAGGTAATCTGTATCAACCAACTATCATTCCGCCAAGGATAGTTGTAATTCTTTGTGATTCAATCAATAAAGAATAACCGTTGAAAATTACCTGTGACTCTATCTAATTTGCATGCTTGAATACATAATCGAGTTTAACTGTTTAGTTAATTGAAAAGTAATTGTATTCACCCCCCCTCTACAATACTCCTGTCGTTATTAAGGGACCAACACTTTGAAACCCTCATGTCGCTTCGCTGGGTTTTGATCATAGGCTCTACCCTTGTTGTTATCTCACTTACGCTTATCACTACTACCCGCTTCGGATTTTGCCTTCTCCGGTTCATCGATGATAATTTGGTTCATTAAGGTATGCGCCATGCGCATTGCTTCCGGGACATTGGGTGGCTTAGACGAGGTGACATTTCCCTTAATGGACTTAGGAAGTCCCCACAAATACCTTTCCATACGTTTAAACTCCGGGGTAACCATGGTAGGACACATCAGGGCTAATTCTAGATACCTACGGTTGTAACCATCGAGATCGTTTCCCACAACCTTCAACTGCATAAACTCAATCTCCATCTTCTGTATCTCTGTCCTAGGGCAATATTCCTCAATCAGGACCCTTTGAATTCCTCCCATGGGGTAGCAAACGCCTCATCAATACCCTTTGCTTGAGCCAGAGTGTTCCACCATGTTAGTGCGCCGTCAGACAGCGTACATGAAGCAAACTTGGTTTTGTTCGCCTCTGAGCAGTTACTAACTCGGAACACAGATTCTAATTTCTCAAACCACCTAGTGAGACCAACCGGTCCCTCAGTTCCACTAAAGTTGTGGGGCTTGCAGCTTTGAAACTCTTTGTATGTGCACCCATTACGAATGGGCTGGATAACCGGTGGCGGTGGAGCTTGGGGGTTCATTTCCGCTAAAGCTGCGGCGACTCGTTCATTGATCATTTCCTCGATTTGGGCTGTGGTGGGTGTTGATCTTCCGTTGGCCATTGATGTTCTAAACAAAAATTTTGACTCAAGTCAAAATCCGGTATTCAAATAGTAATAATATAGTATATGGTAATCAACATGGAATCAACACATCACATGTTTATTAAGTAACGCAAATAGATTCAGATACCACAGAATCAACATACAGTAACGTAAAGAGAACACTGTGCAAGAATTAAACAACACAAAGTTCCATTCATTAATAATAAGTTGCATACATCCGCATATGTTCGTACAGTACATAAGTGATACATGAAACTACAAATGAGATTAAATAATGAAATCTACTACAAAAGCCCTATTGTGATGGTGGGTGTAGGATGTCCAATACGTGGGACATCTGATCCTCGAGCTCAGTTACCCGAGCACGGAGGATCTCCACCACCCTCATCAGTTCCTCGACAGAGGGAGATGGTGGGGCAGGCGGTGCAGTCGGTACGGGTGGTGCTGGTGAGGCTGGCGGTGCAGACGGTCCGGCTCCAGAAGTAGAGGCTGCAAAGCGGTAAGGCTTACGGATGAAGGGATCAGCAGGATACGGCACAAGCCGCTTACGGGCGGTAACCCTACGACGCCGACCATGAGCGTCAACGAATGGTCGACCTCCATTAATCCCTGGAATGACGGTACCATCGAAACGGTACCGCTTCTTCGGCGGGGTGGAGGGTGGCTGTACAGGTGCATCATTAGGGTCCTCATCTGAATCCTCGTCACTAGAGTCGTCAGAGGATGAGTCGTCAGATGAAGAATCGGCGGATGATGGGTCGTCTAGATCGGCTGGGGTGGCTGCACGGGTGGCTCTCCTCGGGCGGCCATCATCTGTCGATATCTGGCGGGTCCGATCGGCACGAGACGTCCATCAGGAAGGCGTCGGCACCAATGGTTATGCTCATTACGGACTGGACCTTCCCCAAGTTCCGCGGAAATCACAGCACCACCGGAATGGTGCTGTGGCTCCGAGGGTCCTGGGACAAGTGGAGCTGGAATCTCCTGTAGGTCCTCGGCTCCGTCTGAGGTAATCACTGGGCCGGGTGCATGGCTACTAGCTCCGGAGGACGAAGCGCCTGAGTCACTGGAGGGTGTCGACGACGGCATCTGAGAATCGGCAACAATGGTCGGTGAGGTGGTTGATGAGTCTGTGTCGCTGTCCAAAATGATGACAGGTGGAATATCCGACATCTGAACAAGGAAAAATAACTTTTTCCATGTCAGTAAGTCATAAAGCAAGCATGTATTAGGCAAAGTAACTACGACAGTCTAAATCATGTATAGCAGTGAATAGCATGGCAATAATAACAAATCGTACAGAAGTAGCATACGATTAAAAGCAGATAATAGCATGCAGTAGTGAAATCATGTAGTAGCATACATCATATAACAGTAAAAGTAAGCAGCAGCATGCAGCAAGTTCCGCAGAAGCAAGTAAACTAGCAAGTTATAGATTAGTCCTATTAGTGAATCCTACTCGGGTCGGTCCAGACTCACTAATGCAACCTAATTCCCTACAACCAATGCTATGATACCAAATGTGATGCCCTGTACAAAACCATCGTGTACGAATCATCAACAACAGGATCATTACAAGGTCAAATACTATATGCGGTTTCAAAAGAAGTTTGCATTCGTGAATAAAGGTGATGTCTTAACCAACATCAAATGTCTTACAATAAAAGTATGCTTCAATGAACAGAAGCAATTAGTAATAGTACGTGACCCAATGGTCGTTACAAATCATTGTTTCAAAAGGTAACATAGTTTGAATGCAAATAAAACGTTTCATGCGGTGACAACTCTAACAAGCGCAGCGGGTGTCTACAAGGCATGACTAGTACAACAGCGGAAACAAGTAACCTTAAGCACCTGAGAAAAACATGCTTAAAAACGTCAACACAAAGGTTGGTGAGCTATAGTTTAAGTATAACAGTATGTAAGGTAGGCCACGAGATTTCAGTGCTTCAATAGCATTTCAAAACAGTATGAAAAGTATATGTTTAACCGTGGGCAGTTGGTAACTAACTTAATGTTTATCACCCCCTAAAAGTACACTTGGCGAGTGCGTATGTTTACGAAGTATTAAACACCCGTTAAATGCTAGGCTACTAGCCCGAGTGGGGATGTCAAACCCTATGGATCCATATCTAAGATTCGCGTTCACCGGTTCAAAGACCAATGACTAAACGTTACCGAGCTAAGGGGAAAGTTTATGCCGTTGTATAACCCACACATATATAAAGTTTAAGTACTCGTGCCTAGTATGTAAAACGTAAAATACGCATGTATTCTCATTTTCCAAAATAGTTAAAGTAAAAAAGGGATGCTATAACTCACAGTGGAAAAGTAGTAGTAAAGTTGACTTGGGAAAAGTAAGCAAGTACGTTTGTCCAAAAGGTCCTCAACCTAAGTCAAAAGTTACTAAGTCAGTAAATCGTCCCAATAGGTTTAAATGTATGTAAATTAGGTCTTAAGTATCATCATCATTCATCATCAAACAAAAAGTATAAAGTAAGTTTCATTCTAGAAAAGAGTTTAAAACAAAGGCTGACTTCGATCAGTCGCCACAGCCTCTATACAAACTGAATTGAGGTGGGACCAGTGGCCATGGCTCCGTATATGAGTCCTTTAGTTGCTGTAAAAATTCCAGAACCAAACTCGTCTTTCTTTGACCGTGGCGACGGTTTAAGTGCGAGTATGTCAGAATTTTTCAGCACAACGTTAAAGGACATAGTGACGTTCGGATGGCCATAGATCCTAAACCGTAACTCGGATTAAGACGAGTCTTAAACGAAAAAATATCTACTCGAACAGAGCTAACTGAAAATCAACTTTACAATAGCCCATGTATTCTGATCAGACCCGAAAAACAGTAGGTTTAGTGTTCCGGTGGGTTCTTGGTGCTCGATGCTCATCACGGTTCTCATCCTTGATGCATATAGCTTCAAGTGTACAACTCGTTGATGTGTTTGCATCATCTTTACCAAGTTTTGACCATCATAACACAAGTGTAAGTCTAAGATAAGTAGCACAACTCAATTAAGCGTTGCAAGTAGTTTGATGAACCAAAGTTACATCAAGATCTTAGATCTGACACATACATGAACTCTAAAAGTAATATTAAGCTACAAACTTGAAAGTAAACTAAATAATCAAGATCTTAAGTTGTAGAACATAGTTCTTAGTTAGATCTTGAAGATCCAAGACCCAAAAGTCAAGATCTAAAGTTACTAAGTTAAATCCTAAGTCATAACACTTGAATCTTTACTTTAATGAAACCATAAGTTATGAAACTTAGATTCTTGTTTGCAACAAAATAAGAAGACCATAAGCTATAGAAACTTAGATCTATCAAAAGTATATGAAGTTGTAACTAGAAAGTTAAACTTCCATGTTCTTGAACTTACAAAGTTAACTTTGGTTCAAGAAAAACCAGATCAAGATTAACTAGTAATACTTGACCAAATTAACAACATTTCAACTTTAAAGTACATAAGATGAAGAAATAAATTAAATCTACAAGTAACATGTTCATGGTTGTTCATACTTTAAATATTCAAGCCAAGGCTTTGATCTTTAAGAAAGTAAACCTTAAGTTTACAAACATGGATTCAAGTAATGATTTTACAACTCATGAACTTTAAATCTTTAAAACATTAAGTGTAGAACCAAAAACTAGAAAGTTTAAATTATTTGTTCTTGGTTCTTTACAAACAAAGGGTGAAAGTAACCAAGATTAGATGAAGATACAAGTTATAGAACTTGATCTTTAACAAAGATAAACAACAAGTAAATAATCAACAACAAAGAACAAGTAATCAAGACAAGCAAATGATGATGATGTATATGTATATATTTCGGTTTTAAGACAAAAAAAGAAGAAGAAATGAAGCTTGTTACTTACAAGTCTTGAGAGAAAAAGGAGAGTAAAAGAATGCAAGTAAATGTGTGTGTGAGAAATGAAGTGAACTAGTGACTAGGTAATAAGTAAAAATGAAATTTGAACTCCTCCCCATGGAGCTATAGCCGACGGTTTCAACAAAAAGGGGGGAAGGGAAAAACTCACTAGTTACATGCATGTATTGGTGAAGATGCTATCTAAGAATGGTAATAAAGTAAGTTTGCATGGGAAAGATGTGTAATTGTATAAGTAACTAGTCTTTCACTTTACTTAATCAATCTAGTTTCATCTAAGTATAATACTTGCATAATAAGATGGGCTAATTAATCCATTAAGGATGTAGGGTGGGCCTCTAAGTCCATTAACAAGAATCCATTAATAAAAGGCCCAAGTATGTAAGTATGTAACAAATTAAATAAACAAAGCCCAAGTAATTAACTAATAACCTTAGTTAATTAAAATGATTAATAATAATTAAATCATGAATGTAAATAATATTCGGAAATATTATTCGTGATACGTACGTGCGTCACAAAGACAATTCGGACCATGAAAAGTTAAATACGGTAACAAGTAACACGTATAAGAAAACGTTTATTAAAACGCAAGCATTAATAATAAACATTATTAATTAAAGGTTGGAAAATCCAGGGTCGTTACAACGCTACTACTGTGCTAATTTTTTTTTTTTTTTTTTTTTGTCTCAAACGATAAAAAAACAACTTTCATAAAAGGAACAACCCTTCAATGCTATCAAAAGATGTCGAAAAATATTCTTTTTTTACAAAATAGATCAACTAACTTTAAAAAAAAAAAAAAAAAAAAAAAACCCGAACGCTAAAAGAAGCAACTTTCACAAAGGAACAACCCTTCAATGTTAGATATCGAAATTTTTTTTTTTTTACAAAATAGATCAACACTTTTTTTTTTTACTCGCATTCAAAAATGAGAAAAGTATTATTGAACTTTTGTATAGTAATTAGACCAAATAAACTGTTTAGAGAAAGACGCTACACTTCTCTCAATCACAGACATTTATGTAGTGTGCGAGACGAAGCTTTGTAAAAGTGTTTGGTATTAGTTTATCAAAGTGAGCAAGATGATATAATAAGATTAAGGGTAACTACAATTAGTAGCAACAACCAAAAACTAAACAAAAGAGATTTTTCCTGTTCAGGTTACCTGAATAAGGTGAGTATTTTTATGCAAGGTTGGTTCTAAACAAAAAGGTGAAACATAAAAAACACTCCTGTACACCCAAACTTAGGGTTGGTTCTATTTACATGCCTGTTTTAGATATTCACTAAATATTATATTGAATTTATCAATAACACACGAATTGAATTTAAAAAAATGGTCCAACTATATCACTCCTCATTCACGAATACGAATTGCAACCAATGGGGTTCTGGCCTGGTGGTATATTGGTATCAAGAGAACTCATTAACCTTGAAGTTTATGAGTTCAAGTACCGTCGTGTACAAAAAGGGTGTGTATTTTCTATTCAAAATATAAAAACGAATACCAATTGCAGGTGTAAAATATCTAACCTTTTGAAATTAGATGTTCTTTACGAAATGAAGCTTCTGTCTCATTAAAGCAATTTGCATATCATACAAATATCAGAGTACAGCTATAACCATGTTTACGATATTCTATTGAGTGATAATTTTAGTTTTGATTATTATAACTGTTTTACAATATTTAACATATAATCACCTTACTCTTTACGTTTTTTTGGGCTGAGAATACATGCAAATGCTTTATTAACTGTTATACAATATTTATACGCGTGAGTTTCATTTGCTCCCTTTTACTCATTACATTTTTAGGCTGAGAATACATGCACTGTTTTAATAACTGTTTTACAATATTTATATGCGTGAGTTTCATTTGTCTTTTTACCCTTTACATTTTTGGGCTGAGAATACATGCGCTGCTTTTATAACTGTTTTACGAAATAGACACGAGTAAATCAAAACTACATTATATGGTTGAATTATCGAAATCGAATATGCCCTTTTTTATTAAGTCTGGTAATCTAAGAATTAGGGAACAGACACCCTAATTGACGCGAATCCTAAAGGTAGATCTATTGGGCCTAACAAACCCCATCCAAAGTACCGGATGCTTTAGTACTTCGAAATTTATATCATATCCGAAGGGTGTCCCGGAATGATGGGGATATTCTTATATATTCATCTTGTTATTGTCGGTTATCAGGTGTTCACCATATGAATGATTTTTATCTCTATGTATGGGATGTGTATTGAAATATGAAATCTTGTGGTCTATTGTTACGATTTGATATATATAGGTTAAACCTATAACTCACCAACATTTTTGTTGACGTTTAAAGCATGTTTATTCTCAGGTGAATATTCGGTGTATATCCATCTTCGTAACCACATATCTCGCCATCTGATTTATAACTGCTGATCTGTCACGCAAGGTACAAATGGTAGTTCTAGTTTCAGTTATAATCTTGGTGTCTAGAGAAGCCGGCCACCTTGAAAGCAAAACAACTTGATGTTTACAAAAAGTTATCTCGGATTAACTTCTCAATTTCTTCCATTTTTTGGATAATTTTAGGGTTCATCAAATCTCGAGCTTCTTTTACAAGTGTCCCTTCTCTGCTGAAATGATAAGCATTCACCACTGCTTTGATCCAAGTATGCAGTTTTTCCGGTGTCCTGTAAAACCATAATATAATCTCCAAGTTATTAACTTTTCTTAATGTACTTCCAAAAATGCCCACAAAAAAAACACTTGTTATGTCTTACAAAAACAAGTGACTATTGACAAATCAAAGCAATCTACATGTTACAAAACCATTAACTTAGATGTTGGATGCGTTCAGTTGGCATGTTAAATAGAACACAACCCTAATCAACCAATCCATCAGTAAAAGGGTCAAAGCAACAAACGAGCAGCCATCAATAGTAAGGTTCTAAAAATTAAAACTTCAGAAAAAAAACGCCATATTATTTGTCAAATTAACAAACGGAATAATTTATTTAGCTTTTCGACAAGTAGCCTAAAATACATTGTAGCTGGAGATATAGAAAATGTGAAGGAGTACGTACGTATATAAATTATCAAAATCCTTCCCTTCGAGCTCGTCACCAGGGGTGAAAGCATCTTTGAGGCCGCATAACAATCTTTCAGGATCTTCAATACTAAGAAGATACTTAACAATCCGGACCTCCTTTGGCATGAGCCTTTGGAGATTACCTCTTGCTGTCATGTACAAATGATATAATATATCTTTCACCTGCAACCAATAACCAACATAACATAAATAAATCTGTCAAAATCATTCATGCATTGACAGATAAGTCAACATATTCTTTCATTACATCTCGAGGACCGCACATAATTATAAGCAACTAAACACGCATTTAGTCATCAAAATTTTGTAGATCATAATTAATTTTTTTTTTTTTTTTTTTTTTTTTTTTTTTTTTTTTTTTTTGTTCCATAACTGAAACTCATGTTATACATATTCAAAATATATTTACCTCATCTTTCATCATGTCGGTCTCCTTTGCAGCTGACCAAGCTTTAGTAATCATCAAAACCAACGCTGAATCGAGTTGATTTTTCTGAGCCAGGTTATCAATTTTCCTACAAGCAGCATCAACAGAAGGAGAATTGATAATATCTTGAAATTTTAACTCTGCAGCATTGATCGCTTCAATGCTTTCCGAAGCCGTATCATAGGCTTGTACAGCCGCCAGGCATGTATTCCCAACTTTTGCAATCGCTAATCATATAAAAGGAACAGATGTTCAAATATTTAGCAAACGGGTGGCAAAAGTGAGAAAACTTTCTCATAATCTGAAAGTTGTCATAATAAACAAACATTTATTATATCTTTCTTTACTGAAATCACTATGAGTTGAGACTCACCATTTTGTTCTACTTCATTATCGTGATAAGACTCTGCAACTGCATGAAGATGCATAAAAAATTCCTGTGTGAAATCTTTACGTCGCCTAGCGACAATATCACCAATTTCAGAAGGTGCATTTTTTAAAACTTTAAGAAGTTCATTATGCCTTTGCACATCTTCATCAACCTGCCAAAAGATATACGCGATTCATTATATAAAACACTGACAATAAGTTAATCAGAAACTTAAACTTATAAAAGTGTTAATCAGGACATACGCCATCCCAAAAGTTGGGGTGTGCATGGTTCAAAGCAGTCAGAGTCAGCAATTTCATCGAAAACCATTAGCAGGTGATAAATTCAGCTAAATTTATTAATACCTCTTTCAACTTCCTCGCAAGCCTCAGAAACGTGTGTTTCATCCCAGGGTCATTTTCTTTATCCGCTCGTTCTTGACATCTTTCAAAGAAATGAGGTCGAAGAGTATCCCACTCCTTACTAAAAGCTAACAACTTTCTCCAGTCACCAGGATTAGGCTTGTCAACCATGAAAACCTCAATCAACTTATCACAAATTTTAACCATTTTTGGGTCACCGAATTCATCATCGTTTTCAGAACTACAGCTTGGGTAAGCTTGTTCATTATTAGACTCTTTATTTGTAGTAGAATCATTTGGTACAGCAGTTGTACTATCGCCAACAACAGCTTCAACTCTAAAACCAGATGGTAGCAACCTTTCTGAACTCACCTTAAGACCTGTAAAATCATGATTATTAAACAAACGTATAAAGACTCCTAAACTGATTAAAATTGGTGTTGTTATGGCACTCATAATTGTTGACCGCCACTTGAAATCCCAAAATTCCCAACTCTAAGTTTGATTGTAAGAATCAGGATACTAAAACATTACACAGACACATATACATATAATTCTATGTGTGAAAAAGTACCCTTATTGGTCAAAGGATCAATTATGCATACGTCAGCTGTAAAGCTATTAATTTCAACTATTTTATTCAGCATAAATTGAACTATACTGATTGTGAATTACACGGGTTATTAATCATGATTAACATGAATATCAAACTTCTATAACAGTAATTGTTAATAAATAACTTAGTAAAAGAGGATGCATAGTTACCAGTGGAAAAATGAGATTTTAAGTATGAAATATTAACGAAAGAAAGATGCGAGTGCTGTTTGGAAGTTGAATTGGATTGTCTGCAGGTGAATGAATAATAGGAACTGAGAGTTGGAGATGATAACAGCTCCATTTATGCAGTTACAAATATTAGGGTTTCAAACGGGATAACAGGGACGAAGGTGAATGATGAATTGGGGGTTAATCTTCGAAGAAAATGCAAAGTTGTGAGGGACAGGTTTTCAGTTAATATCTTCCAAAACATTTGTTTCGGCATGGACACTTAAGTCGTTGACTAAGTCAACCCATCCAGCCGCACTCCGTATGCCGGATGGAGCCTGGCGAAACACCTTTCACCCATAAATCACCACAATATGCCAGCACCCAAATTCGAGCCTGCGTGTATCATCTTCCAACACTTACATATGTGGGACCGAAGGGATCACAAGGGCCAGGTACAGTTAAAAATATAAGGTTTTTAGATATTTGTTTTGAAACTGTTTAAACCTAATGCCGAATCGAAATTAAACACGCAAAAATTAAATCGAGTTTGTTATATGATTTTCGGATGGAGCAAACCTGAAACCGAATTTGAATTTGATTTTTCGGTTTGATTTTCAGTTTTGATAATTCTGAATTTAATTAATTGAAAATCGAATATTAAACCGAATTCAATTTATACAAAATTAAAAATATATAACGTGTTTAGTTAATAATACTAGCTTAAGACCCGCGAATTCGCGGAACTTTTTTAAGGATGAATCAAAACTCGAATTGTTAGAATAATTATATTTATATTTTATTTATTAGGTTGTTAATAAACCAAAACAGTTCATGTAGTAAATGTTGAAGTAATGATAATAAAGAGCGCAAGTTGTAACCTGAATATATATATATATATATATATATATATATATATATATATATATATATATATATATATATATATATATATATATATATATATATATATATATATATATAGCACTAATACTTGAAAAAAGGTTTCCTTTGTATCTAACATTTTAGTCGAGTTTCACACAGATTACTCCATGATTATAAGCTTTTAACATGTTGATGAATAGTATTTAGTTGGAAGGCTGGTTATTTTATTAGGAGTATAATAATCTCCAGTAACAGAGCATAGTCTATCTTCTTGCAGAAAATTAAAATAATAGCATTAAAACATTCTATGAAATCTAAACCCAAAACTCTAAATCTAAACCCTAAACACTAACCTAAATCCTAAACGGTAAATCTAAACCCTAAACCTAACCTCTAAACCCTACATCCTAAAGTTTGAACCCTAACCTAAACCCCGAAAACTCTAAACCCTAAACTCTAAACGGTAAATCTAAACCCTAAACCTAACCTCTAAACCCTACACCCTAAATCTATACCCTAACCTAAACCCCAAAAACTTTAAACCAAATATAAACACTAAACCCTATACCTTAAATCTAAACTCTAAACTCTAAACCCTACACCTTAAACCCTAACCTAACCCCTAAAGACTCTAAACCTAAACCCTAAGCCTTAAAATATAAACCATAAACCCTAAAATCTAAACCCTAAACCTAAACCCTAAATCTAAACCCAAAACCCTACACCCTAGAATCTAAACAATAGCATAAACCCAAAACTCCAAACCCTAAAATCTAAACCCAAAACCTTAAATCTAAACCCTAAACCCAAACCTAAGACTCGAATACTAAGCAAAACCGATCCATTTTGACCCATAATGGAAAATTACCCATTTTGACACCCGACCCATCTACTGACCAGATTTGGGAACGTTGCAGCTAAACTATCCGTTCGCCTTTCCCCACCATATATTTCACCTGCAGCTATATATATTTGTATATTTTGATCAACTCTCGATGATCTTAAATTAAAGCAGTTTCTTCTGATGTCGTAGGACACAACCATTCTTTTCTTTTAATATCCGAATCGATTTCTTTCTCTTTCCATCATGGATACGCATATCTAACAAATTTAAAAACACCCCAAATGAGAAATAATAAAAAACTCAAACGAATAATAATAAAAAATAAATCTTTTTTTAAATAAAAATACCTCATTCTTGTTAATTCTTCTACTTCTTCATCGTTACAGCCTTTTGTGCATCCCAAAAAGCCAACATATCCATTAACACAGATTATCAGTTTAAACAAATGTTGCTTCATTAGAAGAACAAGATCATTTAACCACAGCTAACACACAAATTAGATAATTCATAAGTCAATAATGTAATAATATGAGAAATAACTAATGCAATAAAAATTCTCAATCAATACACCTATAACGTGCAAGTTCACCTATTTCAATTGTGACGACCCGGAAATTTTTGACTAATTTTAAACCAAAACTCTCGATACGATTTAATATTTCTAACATGATATGCAAAGTCTGTTAGGTCGAGTCTCAAAAATTTTGAACTGTTTCATATATTATCAATTGACTTTCGACCATTCCCGACGATTCACTAACAATTGTGTGTGTGTGTGTGTGTATATATATATATATGATGTCTATATAATTGATGATTATATGTATATCGTAATATATTAGAATGTATAAATATTAAATATTCAATATATGTTAATATATAATTATTAAATATTAAATAATTAATAAATTGTAATATTAATATATGAAATTGCAAATTAAAATATAGTTATATTATTATTATTATCACTTTCATTATCAATCTTAAAATAAATAATGATAATGTTAATATCCTTATTTTGAATATTAACATTTTAACATAATATATAGATATAAAATTTAATACATTTAATTTGTCATATTATTAATATTACTAATATTATTGTTATCATTATTAATATCATTATTACTCTAATCATTATTCTTATTATAATTAATATTATTGGACATTATTATTATTAATTCTATTATGATCATTATTGGTATTTCATTTTTATTAATATAATTATATATTTATCAATTAATAATATCAGATAAAAGTAATTCAGATAAAGAGAACGAATTCAGTTTGATATCACTATCAAACTTTATCAAGCCTTGTTTCCTGTCTAATTTACTAGATATCAGTATCACAAATTGTACAAATCTGTTTCCAATCCCTATCTGCTTTATATTTTGTTTGCTCCTTCATGATTCGAATATCTCTGTCGACTGCTTCTAATCTAAATAACAAATCACTTACAGAAATATACAAATTCAGTTGAAGATCACATTCAACTTATATTTTTTTATCTCTTCTGATTGATTCTTCTTGTCTGCAATCCGCTGTCAGTCGAAATCAAACCTCATTACAAACAAAATAGATCACTATTATCATAGTGACAGATAATTGAATTCAGTTAGCAATCACCTCAGCTTTACCATTTTTTTTCTTCCTCCTGAACTCTTCGTCTGCTCAAGATTCCCTGTCAATTTCAATTTTATTATAAAACAAAATTCAGATAAAAAACAGTAACAGAAAAATGTACGAATTTGTTACATGTCATAATCTGCTTTTATTTATCATGTTTTCTTCTTCCTGGCTTGAATACTTCTGTCAACCTTCTCAATCTCCTTTTATTTTGTTGGTATCTCTTCGGATTGATTCTCCTTATCGACCATTTTAGCTAGAAATCAAACGAGTTACATAATGATACGGGGGAGTAAGTCATTTATCCATCACCATTATCAATTAAAACCTACCATCACTTACATTGATCACAAACGAGACTCATTTACAAACCCATCATCATTATCAACTACAAACCACCTTCACACCATAAAAATCATTTTTTTCTCTATATATACATAAATAAATACATACACATACATACTAAAGATATACATTTACATACCTTCAGTTTACCGCCACCTTTTGTTAATCGAGAACCACCTTCACAATTATTATTTTTTTCCTTTTCTTCGACCAAACCACCCAAGAACCATCACCATCGTTGCTATCTTCAACCTTCACGAAACCATCCAGCACCTTTTAAATTGCTACAAATGCTGCTATACTTTCTCTGTTCTATTCGCTTTTAACCCAAATCAGGAGGTTTAGCGTGTTCTTTTTTGCTTCTGATGGAGATTAAATACGAAACATTAATGATTAAGAAGATGATGAAAAGAATAGAATACGTTTAAAATTTTACAACTTGGTCATTGAATATATGGAGCTTTATCAAATAGGCATGTGGGACAGAGGGAAGATCATGGTCGACAAATTGGGTATTTAGAAAAGTAAGTTTCATTATTTGGTTAAAGTAATATGAATGATTATTAAGTAAAGCATATGATAATGATGATTGGGCTTATGATCATGATATCGATGATGTTGAAATGAGGATGATGGTGACTATATATTGATAAGGATACAGTGGACTGATAATTAAAAGTTAAATAAAAACTGTCGGTTTGATGTGTAAAGAAAACATATTATATATATAGTTATCGATTTCTCCATGATCTCTTGTTGGGCCGAGATCCTTTTGCTTGTTGGACTATCGTAAATTCAATTACTTTGTGGGTCAAAAGCTAGTATATGTTCTATGATAGGCCCGAATAGGTGATAATAAAGATAGGATAAGATTATTAGTTTTGATGATTATGTTATGATCATGAAGATGATATAACGATAATAAAACAATGAATGAGTAAGTGATAATGATGATTTTATGAAGATGATTAGAGATGATGATAAATACATGATAAGTTTGATGATGTTACGTAATAGTGAGATGAAGATGAATCGTTATTATTATGGAGTATTATTCGTATGATGATGAATAAATTGTTGCTACTGTTTTGCAACCTAAACCCACCCCACGAAACCCAATTAACCACCCCTTCCGGTTGTTGTTACAACTACTCGAAAATCTCGCATACACACCCTCATCAATCCCAAACCATCTTATTACATTACGTGCTACTACTGCTATGATATGTTGTTTCTTCTGCAGCTGCTATAATATGTGTATTAATACCATTGCAGCCCATCACCAAGAACAACCCAAACCGCCATATTCTCTTTTATTTTTATATTTTTTTCTTCTTCATCGTTGACAAGCTGCCGTTGCTTATTCTATTTATCTGACCACTATAAACTGTTACAATTCGCAATTTATACTATCTGATACTATTACAATAATGATAGCGACTATGTTGATCAAATTGAACATGAGTACGTGAACTTTTAGAAATATTAAAAGTAATTAGTATGATTAGATTAAAGGATGTAGGATGTGAGTTGGTTGTGGGGACATGTTATGAAAATGAATAATCGAATTGGTATGAAATGGGGCCGGCAATATTAACAATATTGGTAGAATGATGGTTTCGATAAATGAGGTATTGGATAATGACATATGATATTGAAAATGATTATGATCATATTGCTAAGTTGATGATGATAAACGTTCATAATAATGATGATCATATGATGATGATTAAGCAAAGTGATGATGATGGTGAGTCTGATATAAGTATTGATGTGTGCGAGGTGGTGTATAAAATAGTTATAATTTTTACAAGGAAATACTATTAAATACGATACAATTTTACACAAGTGATTTATTTATTTATAGAGTGGATATACCTAAACCTTGCTATAACACTTATAGGCAGTGTACCTAATTGTACAATAGTGTAGTTTTTAGTAAGTCCGGTTCGTTCCATAGGGACCTTATAAACTAGTTCAACGCTATATTAGTTTTAACTTATAGTTGTAAAAATGCAAAAATATATATAAGTAGTATTATTATTATAAAAGGGGATTTTACCGTTTAATGACCGGTTTGCCGATTTTAAAACTTTTAGTCGCAGTTAAAACCTAATGTAAAATATTAAAAATAAATATAACTTAATTTAAAGCGTAAAGTAAATAACGATAATGAAATTGCGATAAATAAAATTGCGATAAAATAAAATTGCTATAATTAAAGAGTACGATAATTAAAAATGCAATTAAATAAAATAACAATAAATAAAAGTGCGATAATTAAAAGTGCAATTAAATATGAAATATATAAATTATGCTTATTTAAACTTCCATAATCATGATGTTTGACATGTTGATTTTAGTTTATTACCATGGGTTAATTGTCCTTTGTCCTGGATTATTCAATATGTCCGTCTGGTTTTTGTCCATAATAGTCCATCAGTCATAAATATAAAGTGTGAGTGTCCTCGTCAAATTATCCTTATATCCGAAGTCAAATATTCCAACTAATTGGGGACTTAAACTGTAACAAGGTTTTAAAACTTTGTTTAATAATTACACCAGGATATCGACTGCGTGTAACCCAAGGTTTTAATACTTTGTTAACCATTACGCCAAGTGTCCTTGTACATAATTTTACCCTTATTTTAATAAGTCTATTAACTATTAATCCATTCCCGTGTCCGGTTAAATGAACGATTATTCGTACATATAAATATCCCGCCCATCGTGTCCGATCGAGTGTATATGGTTATTTATAGGTACGTCCAATTGTAAATCTTTATATTAAATTAACAAACTATCATTTAATTAAACAAATATAAAGTCCATTGATAGCCCATAGTCTAATTTCCACAAGTGTCGTTCTTTTGTCCAAACGCCAATTATGGTACAAAGCCCAATTACCCCGTCTTAATATTTTAGCCCAACATCATGATTACTTCATCTTAAATAAGCATAATAATAACTTAGCTATGAGACATTAAATTAAAAAGGTTGAATATAACTTACAATGATTAAAAATAGCGTAGCGTTACACGGACAGAATTTCGACTTACACCCTTACAACATTCGCTAACATACCCTTATTATTAGAATTTAAAATTAAAATTAAAATTAAAATATAATATATATATATATATATATATATATATATATATATATATATATATATATATATATATATATATATATATATATATATATACGTTTGATAGATATAGAGATGGATGGATGATATTTATTCGACCAAAAACTGCGAAAATTTATAGATGTGGCCAATATTTCAGGGCCATGCGATCGCATGGATTTGATGCCTGATTTCCATGCGATCGCATGGAGGTAGGTATTAGCTCACACTCATTTGTTTTCTTGTTTGCCGACGTTTATATTATATAATATAATATATATATTAATTTTAAGAATTAATTATATATTATATTATATTCATGTGCATAGTTGACTTGTAATTTTAGGTCCGTTGCGTCGAGCGTTGAGAGTTGACTTTGGTCCCGGTTCCGGATTTTCGAACGTCCTGGCGTACAATTTAATATCTTGTACTTTGCGTTTCGTATCTTGTACTCTTGTAATTTTGAGACGTTTCTCATCAATAATTGGAACCACTTTGATTGTACTTGGTACTTTTGAGCTTTTTTGGTCATTTGCGTCTTCAATTTGTCGAATCTGTCTTTTGTCTTCACCTTTTATTATTTAAACGAATATCACTTGTAAATAGAACAATTGCAACTAAAAGCTTGTCTTTCTTGAGGGATAATGCTATGAAATATATGTTCGTTTTTAGCATTATCAAATATTTCCACACTTGAGCGTTGCTTGTTCTCAAGCAATATAGTCTTGAAATAAAAATACTAGAATCACTTCTTTATTTTTCACACTTTGTACATCAGTGATTTTTATACGGCGGTATAAACAATGGTAGTAACGATGTGGTTTAGAGTCCCACATGACTATGAAAATTTAGATCCTTAAGGAAATTGAATCTTTATGAAAACATTTGATCTTTTGAAAATTAAATCTAGTTTTTACCCTAGATAAGTTTTCCGGAATAACCCTTCACCGGTGTTTGCAAAATGTTTTTGTGGGTTTGGTGGGTTTCAGATTTGAAAATTTTAGCTCAAAACTTGCGGTTTTGTGTCACCCACTTGCTAACCTTGTATTGGGAAAGCAACATTTCCAGTATACTTGCTCCGTATATTACCTTTCGGTAAACTACCGTCCGGTTGTAAAGGAAAGCGTTGAACAAGCAACTGCTAAGGCAATGTCCCCTGACATGCGTTTAATTATGGTCTATAACGTGTCGGATGCAATTACTATCCTTTGTAGGAGCAATAGTAAAGCTCACCCTTTAGTTTTTCGGTCTGGCACAAGGTCCTGTCTTTGACCATGCTATGCAACCACCGTTCTTATGGTTGACACCCGATTTGGTTCAGGTGACCTCATGAATTCCGTTGAATTCTCAGGATTTTACGTTCAATGGTAATGAACGCATTAAAAATGAGTTTTTAGAAAACAAATCGGTTTTAATTTTGATCAAAATATTTTCTCGTTCAAGCTCGAGTTTAGATATCATCGAATTCCATGAGTTTGTAATTCTCAATCTTTAAAGTCAATCTCAAGGATTAAGTAATATCAGGCTTAAAAGCTGATTTTTAATCTTTAAGGAGATTATCCTTTCTGGGGTCTGATTCATTAGTCTTATCAAGCTAATTTGCACGGCGTCCTCCCCATTTTACGAGACAGATCCTCTCTTGGTTAGGATAAGTCTGACCACTTGGCGACCCTGTTTGATGCTGAGGTCCGTAGATTTCCAGCTGATTTTCGAGAAAACTTTTCAAGGTTTTTTGTAGACTCTACAACTGGTCTGGATGACAACTTCCTGACCTAAATCAAGAAGCGCATTTCTTTTTCGGAAGACTTTACTTCCTTTTAATGATGGAATTGATTCATCGTGTAGCTCCATCTTTCTTTCAAATATATTACAAGAAATTGGGTAAAACTGATAAAATTGTCCAAAACAAAAGTATCTTCAATTATTTGTACAAAAATATGTGATATATGTTTTTAAATAACTTGGTAAATTTTTCCCACACTTGGCTTTTGTTTTCCTTTTTATTGTCTTCTATTCCATTTTAAATGAATTCTAACATTTTGGTTTGTTTCTCAATTTATGTCCTTTCCGAGGTAACAATAAGTTCGGTGTTAACACCTAGTTTTATCGTTCATAAATATGTATAAACATGATTTTGAGTTCATTTAATTGAAAATTTTGAAAATTTTACTAGAATTGGGTAGTCAGTATATAAGACTAGGGCTGTTCTTTATTATCAGAGAGCACTAGATTCTAATACAACTACTGCGTTACTAGTATTTTTTTAATGGTAACCAAGTGTTTAAATTAAAAATTTTTAAAAATCCGAAAGAATTTAACCTCTTCCCACACTTAAGATATTGCAATGCCCTCATTTGCAAGAAATCAATAACAATTTAAATTATTGAGGGTGATTCGCGCAGAAAAATGATTAAATTTTACCAAAGTTTCCAAACATATTGGCGTTTGTTTGTTGAATGATAAATGGTGCACATCATTTGTTCATTCCGTCTTGTTGTTACATCACATTTGTTTTCCGTTTTGTCGTCAAAAGTACTAGCTTTTGCTGAACTTAATGCCAGTCTTTGAAAATGCGCTGTTTTACCCTGTGAGATAGAATTCTCAGTGACCTGTTTTAGCCCACTCATAAGATAGTCGGACTAATTGGTTTTCCATAGCTACATAGGCGTAACCTCGAGCATTCAACATTTTTTCTTCGAAACATATGAACGGTCCTTCTCTGCATAAAGTAACGACTTCGGTATTGGAATATGTCTGAATCGTCGAGCATTTTCCTTCGTGTGACCATTTTCCGCATTTGTGACATCTTTCAAGGTGTCGTGCTCTTTTTTTCGCTGCGGATTTTGATTTTCCTTTATCAAAATGTAACTTATTATGATCGTTTTTGAGTTCCTTTCTTACTCCGTCCAATTTGGCTCTTATTACTGATACCAGGTCACTCGGGAGTGTGTCATTATTACGTTTAGTGATCAAAGCGTGTAGCATTAGACCATGGTTCAGATCAAAGGAATTCTTCATCTCGTAAAACCTAAAAAAAAATAAAAATTCAGAATGAGGGAAGAAGACTAGTTCTTTAGGGTCTGCTAGGGAAAGATCATTCGGATTCCATTCTCGGAAACTACACGAAAACAGAATATCTAACTCTAACAGAAATACCTATTACCCTAAAAAGATTCGATCCTTCCCACACTTAGTTAGCTATGGTATCGAAATTGTGATTAACTTCATCTTCAACTTCCATTGGATTATCTATGTAATGTTTAACTCTGTGTCCATTAACTTTAAATTCAATCCCATTTGAATTTATTAATTCTACTGTTCTGTACGAGAAAACTCTTTTGACTATGAATGGTCCAGACCATCTTGATTTCAATTTTCCAGGAAATAGCTTGAATCTTGAATTGAAAAGAAGAACTCTGTCTCCTTCTTTAAATTCTTTTGAACTTCTGATTCTTTTATCATGCCATTTCCTCGTTCTTTCTTAATAGATTAACGAATTTTCGTATGCTTCATGTCTCAATTCTTCTAATTCGTTTAGTTGGCTTAACTATAGACGTCCAGCTTCATGTAAATCAAGATTACATGTCTTCAAAGCCCAAAATGCTTTGTGTTCAATTTCTACTGGAAGATGACATGCTTTTCCATAAACGAGTCTAAAAGGTGTGTTCCAATTGGAGTTTTGTAGGCTGTTCTAAAAGCCCAGATTGCATCCTCCAATTTCATGGACCATTCCTTCGGATTTGATCCTACGGTTTTTTCTAGAATACGTTTTAAAGCTCGGTTGGTATTTTCAACTTGTCCACTTGTCTGTGGATGATAAGCAGCAGAGATTTTATGAGTTACTCCATATCTTTTAAGAACTTTCTCAAGTTGATTGTTACAAAAATGAGTACCCGATCACTTATTAAAGCTTTCGGTGTTCCGAACCTTGCAAAAAGACGTTTTAAAAAGTTGACTACAACTCGTGCATCGTTAGTTGGGAGAGCTTGTGCTTCCTCCCATTTAGATACATAATCAATGGCAACGAGAATGTATAGATTATTATGAGATTTTGGAAATGGACCCATAAAGTCAATACCCCAAATGTCAAATACTTCACATACTTGAATGACATTTTGTGGCATTTCATCACGTTGACTTATTTTTCCGGCCCTTTGACAAGCATCACAGGATTTGCAAAGAAGGTGTGCATCTTTGAAAATTGTAGGCCAATAGAATCCAGCATCGTAAACTTTTCTTGCTGTGAGTTGAGGCCCATAATGCCCTCCTGTTGGTCCTGTGTGACAATGGTTTAAAATTTGACTGGCTTCATCCCCTAATACACATCGGCGTATTATTCCATCGGGACAACTTTTAAACAAATGTGGATCTTCCCAGAAATAGTGTTTTATATTACTAAAGAATTTCTTTCGTTTTTGGTACGATAATCCTTTTTCAAGGAATCCACATACTAAATAGTTTGCATAGTCTGCAAACCATGGAATTTCATTATAATCTATCTTCAATAGATATTCATCAGAAAAGTTGTCTTGTATGGCCGATTCATTTAGAACTTCTAATTCAGGATTTTCAAGACGAGAAAGATGATCAGCGGCGAGATTTTCTGCTCCCTTTTTGTCTCGGATTTCAATATCGAACTCTTGTAAGAGTAAGATCCAACGGATTAATTGTGGTTTAGCATCTTGTTTCGAAAATAGGTATCTAAGAGCAGAATGGTCAGTATAGACCACCGTTTTAGCTAGAACGAGATATGAACGAAATTTGTCAAAAGCAAAGACAATAGCAAGGAGTTCTTTTTCAGTAATTGTGTAATTTGTTTGTGCTCCTTGTAACGTCTTACTAGCATAATAAATAGGTTGAAATCGTTTTTCAATCCTTTGTCCTAAAACGGCTCCCATTGCAAAATCACTTGCATCACACATTAGTTCAAATGGTAGATTCCAATTTGGAGTTATCATGATCGGCGCATTAGTGAGTTTATCTTTAAGATATTAAAAAATTTGATGCATTCATCTGAAAAGATGAATGGAGCATCTTTTTCTAGGAGTTTATTCATAGGAGTGGCAATTTTAGAAAAATCTTTTATGAAACGTCGGTAAAAATCGGCATGCCCTAGAAAACTCCTAACTCCTCTAACATTGGTGGGATGTGAAAGTTTAGCAATTACATCTACTTTAGCTCTATCCACTTCAATTCCTTCCTTTGAAATTTTATGACCAAGAACGATGCCTTCTTTAACCATGAAATGGCATTTCTCCCAATTAAGTACTAGGTTTGATTGTTCACATCTAATAAGCATTCATTCAAGATTAACTAGACATGATTCAAATGTATCACCGAAGACTGAAAAGTCATCCATGAAAACTTCCATGCATTCTTCTATCATGTCGTGAAAAATCACCATCATGCACCTTTGAAAGGTTGCAGGGGCATTGCAAAGTCCAAATGGCATGCGTTTGTAAGCAAAAGTACCATAAAGGCACGTGAACGTGGTTTTCTCTTGGTCCTCGGGTGCTATTGGAATTTGAAAATATCCGAAAAAACCATCAAGAAAACAATAGTAACTATTTCCGGCTAATCTTTTCAACATTTGATCAATAAAAGGTAAGGGAAAGTGATCTTTTCTGGTGGCGTCATTTAATTTTCTATAATCAATACAAACACGCCATCATGTTACAGTCCTAGTAGGAATAAGCTCATTTTTTTCATTCGTGATGATAGTCATGGTACCCTTCTTAGGTACGCATTGAACTGGGCTTACCCATGGACTATCAGAGATTAGATAAATTAAACCTGCATCTAGCAGTTTAATAATTTCTTTCTTAACAACATCTTGCATATTAGGATTTAGTCTTCGTTGGCGTTGTACATACGTTTTATGACCTTCTTCCATAAGGATTTTATGTGTGCAATACGAAGGACTTATTCCTTTAATATCATGAATCTTCCATGCAATAGCTGGTTTATGAGCTTTTAGCACAGAAATAAGTTGAGATTTTTCATTTTCAGTAAGAGAAGACGATATTATTACAGGTAATTCAGATTCATCATGTAAATAAGCATATTCCAAATGGTTTGGAAGTGGATTTAACTCTAATGTCGGTGGTTCTTCTATCGATGATTTATATCGATATCTGTCTTCTTCTTTTAGCATTTGAATTTCTTCTGTTGTTGGTTCATATCCATTAGCCATAAGTGTAGCTAACATTTCAGTTTCATCAATTGGTTCAGTTCCTTCTCCTAAAGAACATTCTCCTGTTCCTTGTAATTCTGGAAATTCTTCTAACAATTCTGCATGTGATTCTATAGTTTGAATATAATAACATGTATCATCTGCAGATTGCGGTCGTTGCATGGCTCTATCAACAGAAAAGATAACACTCTCGTCCTCTATACTTAGGGTCAGTTTCTTACCAAACACGTCTATTATTGCTTTGGCCGTGTTTAAGAATGGTCTTCCTAATATGAGAGGAACTAGAGAATCTTCTTTCATGTCCAGAATAACAAAATCTACTAGAAATACTAAAGTACCAACTTTAACTTGCATGTTCTCCATTATCCCTCTAGGATATTTTACTGATCGATCGGTTAGTTGTATGCTTATTCGTGTTGGTTTCAATTCTCCAAGGTCTAGTTTAGCGTATAGCGAATATGGCATTAGATTTATACTAGCACCTAAGTCTGCCAATGCTTCTATTGAACTAAGACTACCCAGAAAACATGGAATTGTGAAACTTCCTGGATCAGATAATTTTTCTGGTATCTTATTCAACAGCAATGCAGAACAATTAGCATTCATTGTAACAGCCGAGAGTTCTTCCATTTTCTTTCTATTTATGATTAGATCTTTCAGAAATTTAGCATATCTAGGCATTCCTGAAATCACATCAATGAAAGGAAGATTTACATTTATTTGTTTAAACATATCCAAAAATTTGGATTGCTCGGCTTCAAGTCTCTCTTTTCTCATTTTACTAGGGTAAGGAAGCGGTGGTTAGTACGGTTTAACATAAGGTTTAGCCTTAACTGTGTTATCTTCATTAACCTTTTCAACTACCGGTTCTCTTTTCTTATCTTGCTCAGGTTGTGGTTCTTGTGAAGTAGGAATAGCTTCATCAGAAATTACAGGCATTTCAGGTGGTTTAAGTGTAATACCACTTCTTGTGGTAATGGCTTTAGCTATTTCATTCCAGGGGTTAGCATTTGTATCACTAGGTAGACTTTCCGGTTTTCTTTCACCTATCAACCTTGCTAGGTTGCTCACTTCTTGTTCCAGATTTTGAATAGAAGCTTGTTGATTTCTAAATGCTTGAGCATTTTGTTCATTGGTTTATTTCTGAGATGTGAAAAACTGTGTTTGAGATTCAACTAGCTTCGACATCATGTCTTCTAAATTTGGCTTTTTATCATCGGTTTGTGGTGGTTTATTTTGAAAAATAGGTCTTTGCTGATTGTAAGTATTGTTGGATACTTGGTGATTACTAGGACCTTGTTGATTGTTGTATGGAACATTTCGGTTATAATTCTGGCTTTGATTGTAGATCGGTCTCGGCGGTTGATAATTATTCTGATAATTATTTCCCGGCCTTTGGTTTATGTATGAAACATTCTCTCTTTGTTCCATTGTTAGTTCAATACTGAGACAATCTTTTATCAAATGTGGTCCTCCACACTGCTCACAACTAATTCGTATTGAGTGAATATCTTTAGTCAACTTTTCCATTCGTCTCTCGACAGCATCTATCTTTGCAGAAATGGAATCTAAGTCATGGCTAGAATTGGCTCTAGCTGCTTTAGATGATCTAACGATATCTTTTTCTTGATGCCACTCATGTGAGTGGGAAGCAGTGTTATCAATAATTTTGTAAGCGTCAGTTGCAGTTTTCTTCATAATGGAACCACCAGCTGCTATATCGATGTCTTTTCTTGTAGTGATGTCGCATCCTTGGTAGAATATTTGTACTATTTGACAGGTGTCTAAACCATGTTGCGGACATCCTCTCAATAATTTTCCAAATCTGGTCCAAGCTTCATATAAAGTATTATTTGGCTTTTGCTTGAACGTAAAAATTTCTCCTTGAAGTCTTACGGCTTTAGATGCCGGAAAGAATTGTTTAAGAAATTTTTCAACTAAGACGTCCCATGTATCAATCGCCCCTTCAGGTAACGATTCCAACCAATCTTTGGCTTCTCCCTTTAAAGTCCAGGGAAATAACATGAGATATATATGTTCATCCTCCACTTCTCGGATTTTAAATAGTGTACAGATCCTATTAAAGGTACGAAGATGTTCGTTTGGATCTTCCTTCGGTGCACCACTAAATTGGCATTGATTAGTTACCATGTGTAGGATTTGTCCTTTGATTTCATAATCTGGTGCATTAATGTCAGGTTGAGTAATTGCGTGACCTTGGCCAGTGCGTTTAGCTCGCATTCGGTCTTCCATACTTAGAGGTTTCAGATTCTCCATAATTGAATTTGTTGAATCTGAATCACTAGAGGATTCTGATTTAATAGTTGGTTCTTCGACAATCTCTGTTTGAATGATTGGTGGTTCCGGAGGAAAGATTAATGGCTCAGGATTTATGAATTGTCCCTGAATATTCTCCGGATTCTCAGTTGTGAGGTCGGGTTCAAAAAATGAATTATCGGAAATTTGAATTGGAGTACTTGGTTGACTGGATGACGATTCTAAAGAAAAATCAACGGCGACAATATTTGCTAGATGTCTTGATCGAGTTACAGGTGGTGGACGTACAAAAGGTGGTGAACGTTTTGCTCGGTGCATTCACTGAATATCCTATTAGTTATAAAAGATAAAAATTATATAAGCTATCAAATTAATAGACTTTTCTGCTTTTGCCCACGTTTCGAATAGCCAATAGATACAGCAGAGAGCCAGAACCCTTTAAATCGGAAGCTCACAACTCAGCCACTAACAAATCCAACTATTACTACGAAACAAAAAATTTGGATATCTATCAATTTAACCGCTTAAAATAATTTTTCGTTGAAATTTAAAGAAATTTTAGAGAAGAAATAGAAAAATTCTAAATCCTAAAAACTAGAGCGGCGAAAAATAAGAAAGAAAAAGAGCGCGTCGAAAAACGTCGAAAAATAAAAAGTCGAAAAATAATAAAAAGAACGTAGCGCGTTGAAACTTAAAAGTCTAAAAACTAAAAATTAAAAGTTGCGTCTAAAACTATTAAAGCTTAAAAAGAATTCTATATCCAAAACAGTATAAACTTAAAAAGGTACCAAAATATAAAAACGGCGTCGCAAAATTCTAAAGCACCTAAATCTTAGTCTAAAGAAAAAGCACTTAAGGAATTTTACGGCAAAAGCCTAAAAATCTAGAAATAAAAATAACTATGGCAAAAAACTATGTCTTAAAACTAAATACGCGCGAAAAATACAAATATTACGCTAAAACGAATAAAAAGATACAAAATATAAAAATAAACTTAAAGTTGTAAAAAGTACAATTTTTATAAAAATATTATTTTTATATTATTTATTTTATAAAATTATTAATTTTATAATTTATTAAAACTAATTAATACTTAAAATACAAATTAAATAATAAAAACTAAACTTAATTAATTTAAAATTAAACCCTAATTAGGGTTTTAATAATAATAACATTATACTCCGTAATTATTGCAGGAAGGGATCAACTGTGGCGTGTCAGACAGCTTCATGCGGTCGCATGAAGTTTTGCCTTCGGGCTCATGCGATCGCATGAGCTAGGGTTTCGGGCCAGACTTTGGACTGCTACAGTACTAGGCCTCGTGATTTTTATATATATATATATTTTTTTTAATTCTGTTTTATAATTATATAAATTATTTATATAAAATAAATAAAAACTTAAATTTTAAAAACTAAAATAGAAAATAAAAGTACTTTATAATTTATGTATTTTAAACAATTCTTAAAAATATATACTTTATTTTGTTTTTCTTTTTATATTTTTGTATTAAAACGTATTTTTACAAAAACGTATTTTTACAAAAGTAAATTAAAAATCTTTTTTATTTTTTATTTTTATATATAGCGTTTTGCTTCCGGCGTTTGACTGTCCCCGGCAGCGGCGCCAAAAATACTTGATGTGTGCGATGTGGTGTATAAAATAGTTATAATTTTTACAAGGAAATACTATTAAATACGATACAATTTTACACAAGTGATTTATTTATTTATAGACTGGATATACCTAAACCTTGCTACAACACTTATAGGCAGTGTACCTAATCGTACAGTAGTGTAGTTTTTAGTAAGTCCGGTTCATTCCACAGGGACCTTATAAACTAGTTCAACGCTATATTAGTTTTAACTTATAGTTGTAAAAATATAAAAATATATATAAGTAGTATTATTATTATAAAAGGGGATTTTACCGTTTAATGACCGGTTTGTCGATTTTAAAACTTTTAGCCGCAGTTAAAACCTAATGTAAAATATTAAAAATAAATATAACTTAATTTAAAGCGTAAAGTAAATAACGATAATGAAATTGCGATAAATAAAATTGTGATAAAATAAAATTGCTATAATTAAAGTATACGATAATTAAAAATGCAATTAAATAAAATGACAATAAATAAAAGTGCGATAATTAAAAGTGCAATTAAATATGAAATATATAAATTATGCTTATTTAAACTTCCGTAATCATGATGTTTGACGTGTTGATTTTAGTTTATTACCATGGGTTAATTGTCCTTTGTCCTGGATTATTCAATATGTCCGTCTGGTTTTTGTCCATAATAGTCCATCAGTCATAAATATAAAGTGCGAGTGTCCTCGTCAAATTATCCTTATATCCGAAGTCAAATATTCTAACTAATTGGGGACTTAAACTGTAACAAGGTTTTAATACTGTGTTTAATAATTACACCAGGATATCGACTGCGTGTAACCCAAGGTTTTAATACTTTATTAACCATTACACCAAGTGTCCTTGTACATAATTTCACCATTGTTTTAATAAGTCTATTAACTATTAATCCATTCCCGTGTCCGGTTAAATGAACGATTATTCGTACATATAAATATCCCGCCCATCGTGTTCGATCGAGTGTATATGGTTATTTATAGGTACGTCCAATTGTAAATCTTTATATTAAATTAATAAACTATCATTTAATTAAACAAATATAAAGCCCATTGATAGCCCATAGTCTAATTTCCACAAGTGTCGTTCTTTTGTCCAAACCCCAATTATGGTACAAAGCCCAATTACCCCGTCTTAATATTTTAGCCCAACATAGAGATGGATATAAAGATGGATGAATGATATTTATTCGACCAAAAACTGCGAAATTTATAGATGTGGCCAATATTTCAGGGTCATGCGATCGCATGGCTTTGATGCCTGATTTCCATGCGATCGCATGGAGGTAGGTATCAGCTCACACTCATTTGTTTTCTTGTTTGCCGACGTTTATATTATATAATATAATATATATATTAATTTTAAGAATTAATTATATATTATATTATATTCATGTGCATAGTTGACTTGTAATTTTAAGTCCGTTGCGTCGAGCGTTGAGAGTTGACTTTGGTCCCGGTTCCAGATTTTCGAACGTCTTTGCGTACAATTTAATATCTTGTACTTTGCGTTTCGTATCTTGTACTCTTGTAATTTTGAGACGTTTCTCATCAATAATTGGAACCACTTTGATTGTACTTGGTACTTTTGAGCTTTTTTGGTCATCTGCGTCTTTAATTTGTCGAATCTGTCTTTTGTCTTCACCTTTTATTATTTAAACGAATATCACTTGTAAATAGAACAATTGTAACTAAAAGCTTGTCTTTCTTGAGGGATAATGCTATGAAATATATGTTCGTTTTTAGCATTATCAAGTATGTTAATGGGAATGATGATAGATAGTGAAAAAGGAACCAGATAGATATAGCTCATATACTTTATTACGGGATATAATTTCAGAAATAAAAAGACAGAGCAGTGGCCTTGGGGTGTTGGTGTTAATCAAGAGATCTCGGGTTCAAGCCCCGGTTGTGGCATATTTTTTTTTTAGAATAAGAAGAAGAGAGGGACACAGGAAAAGAAGGGATTATATAAGTATAAGTATCATTTTAATCAGGAAAAACATACACAGATGAATGGTTTAAGTTGTTATCGGGTTAGCGGAACGTCGCGGGTTCAAACCTGGACTTGGGCATTATTTTTAAGGGCTACTCCTTTGAGGTAGTACTACTATTACCATTATTATTATTATTATTATTATTATTATTATTATTATTATTATTATTATTATTATTATTATTATTATTATTATCACTATTATTATTATTATTATTATTATTATTATTATTATTATTATTATTATTATTACTGTCATTAAAATAAGTATCGGTATTATTATTAACATTATTATCATAATTATTATAATCTTTACAAACTAAAAGACATTTATATAAAAAATATACTTTTACATCTATATTAATATTAGGTACTATTTAATTCTAATATAGCGTTATTATAATTATGTTACAAATAATATATAAATATATTTTTAAGTTAAATCATATATATAAATATTAATTCTAATACATTTTAGGCATTTATATATAATAACATATATTATATCCTAATTAAAATACTTTAATAGTAATATGTTATATATAAATATTTATTATTAATTTAATTACTAAAATAACATATAAATTATGAATATACGAAGTATATTAATAATATTAATATATACTTGTTAATTGTTATTATGTGTTAATATATATATAAATGATATAGGTTCGTGAATCCGATGCCAACCTTGCGTTGTTCAGTATCGTCGTATGCATATTTTTACTACAAAATATCGTATTGTGAGTTTATTTGATTCTCTTTTACTCTTTACATTTTTGGGACTGAGAATACATGCGCTGTTTTTACAATTGCTTTATTAAATGCTTTTGAAATATATTTTGCACTGCGAATACATGAAATGCTTTTATAAATGTTTGACGAGATAGACACAAGCAAAACATTCCTCGAATGAATTGTGTGGACATGATAATTGCCACCATTGAATTATGTGAACATGATAATTGCCACCGTTGAATTATGTGGACATGATAATTGCCATCGTTGAATTATGTGGACATGATAATTGCCACCGTTGAATTATGTGGACATGATAATTGCCACCGTTGAATTATGTGGACATGATAATTACTACCATTGAATTATGTGGACATGATAATTGCCACCGATTGATGTGAATATTATGTATCGAGAGAATGATTTTTATACACAGGTTATGTGTATTAGTTTTTGTACACGAGATATGTGTACGGTTACTAAGATTTATGAAAATGGTTTCGTACATAAGAAAGGTGTACTGTATTTAAAAGATATCGCATGTACATTACAGGTGGGTATAGGATTCGGGCCCATTTGTACCATGCACATTTAAATCTTGTGGTCTATCAAAATTACAGAATTTTATTATTTTATGATAAACTTATGAACTCACCAACCTTTTGGTTGACACTTTAAAGCATGTTTATTCTCAGGTATGAAAGAAATCTTCCGCTGTGCATTTGCTCATATTACATGGAGTCGTTCATGGCATATAGAGGTCAGAACCTCGCAATGGGACCAACTGTTGAAGACTTCGTCCAGATGGATTAGGACGGGTCACTACAGGTGGTATCAGAGCGGTGGTCGTAGCGAACCAGGTCTTGCATTAGTGTGTCTAACTGGTAGTTGTTAGGATACATTAATGAGTCTGGACTTTGACCTAGTAGTTGTTAGGATACATTAATAAGTCTGGACTTGAACCTGGCCTGCATGTCAAAAGTTTTACATACCATTCCTTGTTGAAAAATATCTACTTATCTTTTTCAGTCTCGACACGTCTTATTGCAATTATTGCATAGATGGTGTACAGATGAATTCATATTCCATCACATTAAACCTTGTCTTGACACGTTTCCTTAATTCCCTCCGTAATTTATGGAATCTCCTATACTATATATAGGTATTCTATGTAATTAGAATATCATCTGATATTCGAAATTCATTTCATATCGAAAATCCATTATCCAACCGTGCAAGATGAATTCTGCAACCAGTTCAAGTTCCTCGGATTCCAATATGGATTTTCACTCTAGCTCTGAAAGCAGTGTAACTGGAATGGATCAACCAATCGGTCATCATCAATTCTGGATGAATTGGGGATGAGTTCGTAGTCAATTTAATCAATGGCAATGCGAAGAAGACGATCCTTTCCACCAACCAAATTGTCCTCTTGACGAAGAACCAGAAGCACTTACCGGTGAACCAGTCTGAAACACCATTTTCACTTTCATTGTAAGGACCCGTCCTAATCCATCTGTACGAATACATTACAATTGGTTACATCGCGAGGTACTTGACCTCTATATGATACATTTTACAAACATTGCATTCGTTTTTAAAAGACAAACTTTTATTACATTGAAAGTTGACAGGCATGCATACCATTTCATAATATCCATCTATAAATGATCTAATCTGTCATTTACTTAATCATAATTTTTACTGAACTCAACGACTCGAATGCAACGTCTTTTGAAATATGCCATGAGTGACTCCCAATAATATCTTTAAAATGAGCAAATGCACAGCGGAAGATTCCTTTAATACCTGAGAATAAACATGCTTTCAAATGTTAACCAAAAGGTTGGTGAGTTCATTAGTTTAACATAAATATTCATTTCCATCATTTTTAATAGACCACAAGATTTTCAATTCCATTTCTCATAAATATACGTCCCATGCATAGAGACAAAAATTATTCATATGATGAACACCTGGTAACCGACATTAACAAGATGCATATAAGAATATCCCCTATCATTCCGGGAAATCCTTTGGACATGATAAAAACGAATTCGAAGTACTAAAGTATCCGGTACTTTGGATGGGGTTAGTTAGGCCCAATAGATCTATCTTTAGGATTCACGTCAATTAGTAGATCGGTTTACTAATTCTTAGGCTACCAAGCAAAAGGGGCATATTCGGCTTCGATCATTCACCCATATAATGTAGTTTCGATTACTTGTGTCTATTTCGTAAAACATTTATAAAAGCGCATGTATTCTCAGTCCCAAAAATATATATTGCAAAAGCATTTAAAAAGGGAGTAATGAAACTCACTATACTGTATTTTGTAGTAAAAATACATATGACGAAACTGAACAATGCAGGGTTGGCCTCGGATTCACGAACCTATATCATTTATATATATATTAACACATATAATCATAATCGAACAAGTTTATATATATATATATATATATATATATATATATATATATATATATATATATATATATATATATATATAAATTTATTAGTTATATCATTTTTATATTAATAACCTATATGTTTCATATATTCATTTTGTATATTTTAAAATAACTAAAAATATAAATTTTGTTATGTTATATGTATTAAATATATTTTTGTATATATATATATATATATAGTTGTAGGATCAAGAGAGAAGTAACCAATCGGGGGGAAGCGGGGGGAAGCAAAAACTTTTTTTTTTCGTTTTTTGAAAAAACTTTGTTCACGAACATTATAGATGGGATGAAAATATGAACATTTAGTAGAGACACTTTGTGATAAATGTTTTTATTTTGGCGGGAAAACGCTCGAAGAAGTAATATATAACAATTATCGTGTTTTTCGAGCGTATGTTGAGGTTTTAGCTATTGGGGTTTAGATATTAGGGTTTAGATATTAGGGTTTATAGGGTTTAGATATTAGGGTTTAGAAATTTAGGGTTTAGGGTTTAGATTTAGGGTTTAGATTTAGGATTTAGATTGAGTTTTTAACACGAACGGTTTAGAGTTTAGGGTTTAGGGTTTAGGGTACACCAAACCCTAAACCCTAAACCCTAAACTCTAAATCGGGCTAAATTTTACCTCACAAAACATGAAGAAAAAAAAATGTTCATATTCTTCGCGAACAATATTATCTTGAATGTTATTTTTGTCGATCGTTTTTCCGCCTAAATAATAACATTCATCACGAAGTGTCTCTTCTAAATGTTCATATGTTCGTGTGATCTTGATGCCGGAAAAAAAATTTCCAAAAAAACGAAAAAAAAATTTTGCTTCCCCCCGATTGGTTATTTCCCCATTGATCCTGCCCCTATATATATATATATCGTTTGCTTGTTAAAATTATAATAATACTAAAATAATATTAGTAATGATAAGAAATAATAATAATGATAATAGAGTTAAAATGATTGTTTTAATATAAATGATAAAAATAATAACTTTAATAAAAATGATACTTTTTAATAAAAATATTATTTTAATAATAATGAGTACTAATAATAATAACTATAAAATAATGATTTTACTAATAATAATAATGATAATAAAGATAATAATAATACTTAACACTTAATAATATTATTAATTATGATTGTAATCATAATATTAATAATAATAATAAATGTTACTTAATACTTGTATTAATAATAATAATAATAATAATAATAATAATAATAATAATAATAATAATAATAATAATATTCACGGTATTAATATTAACATAACAATAATTAATCTTAATAATGATAATGATAATAATAATAATAATAATAATAATAATAATAATAATAATAATAATAATAATAATAATAATAATAATAATAATAATTATAAAAACTACCCTTGAAGCTTTCCTAAAAATAAAATGCCTAAAGCAGGGCTCGAACTCACGACCTCCCGCTCACCCGCAACTACACCTTAACCATTGATCTATCAGTTTCTATCTGAAATTCGTGGTACCCTAAATATGTTTAACTCGAATATTCTTTCCTTATAATCTGGCCCATGTTTACTTTAGGCCCAACAGACCCACATTTAAAACAATTAGCCTGTTTGTTAAGAGTCTAGTCCAACACCTTATTAAGCCATATATGTATTTGCAGTTTAAAAGAACGAGCAAATGCATACCGAACGCCACTAACCCTGGTTTCCATGCAGTAGCAGCAACAATTTAATCATCATCAATAAATCATAACAATAACCCTAATAATCATCACTCGTTTTGTATCACCATAATCGAAATTTCATCATCACTTTATTATCCTAATTATTTCATGTACCCTATATCACCTTCATCGCTACTAGTCATCATCATCTTCATGAGTATATGAATAGAATAATAAAATGGATCAGGAGGCAGATGCACAACGAAAGGGTGGTTTCAATGAAAGAAGTAGCAGCAATCAACCATGGTTTCGAGTGATTGTTTGAACAGAAAAAGTAGCAGCAAGAAGGGTTCGAATAACAGGTGGTTGTAGTAGCTAGTGGGTAAAAATCTCGATATTTTAAATCCCAGTTGTAGCCCAAATTAACTAGAGTCTGGTTAGATGTTAGAAGTCCATCTAGTCGTTATCATTATTGTTATTAAATTATAAAATAATTAGGAACAGAAGTCGAATTGCATTTAGGTGTAAACGCATGTGATAGCCTACAGCTGGAAAGTTATAGTCTTTGTGGGGTTTGTTTGAAAACAGGCATAACAAACACATCATATTCTTTTTTACAGCTAGCTCACCATCATATCATTTGATATCTTTGTTTCTCGTCACTTTTACTTTACCATCATCTTCATTCATCATTAACCTACTGTTGCAGGTTGTTTGGTTCGAATATACAATTAGAACTGGCACCATATCAGATTGCAGTGGTAAACAACAACGGAGTAATAGACACAGAAGTAATCGATTAGAAACAATATAATAGAATAAATAAAGGTGGTGAAATAGGTTCACGATGGTGGTTTCAGCGACAGGAATAGTTAAGAAACCGGAATGGGTGTGTGCTTGGTGGTTTTAAATAGAGAAACAAAAAGTATATAGTAGTGATAATATAACACCCTTTAGGTATTATGCTATTGTGATTGAACAGAAATAACGAGTAGAAATAGAAGGTTTAAGCAGTAGTAATTAATGGGTTTGATGGTAGTTTTGGATGGTTTCGTTACAAGTACAGCTGCAGCAAAAAGATTGCAGCATTAGTATCGAGCAGGGAAAAAAAAAACATAAATGAGTTTGTGATGGTTTGGTTGCATTTAATAGTAGGATTTATCAGTAAATGGTGGCGGTTATGGAGGTTATGAAGTGGTGTCACGGTGGTTATAGTTTCTTTGTTCAAACCGTGATCAAACACGAGAGAGAGAGAGAGAGAGAGAGAGAGAGAGAGAGAGTAAACAAGCTAGTGTGGATATATATAGCAGCTCAACCGTAACACTAACGGGTGTTGTAGGTGACTGATTTAGGCTTAGGCTTTTTGGAAGATGTTTGATTGATGTTTGATTGAAAAGGGAAATCAAGAAATAAGTCAACTTACCTTATGGTGAACGTGTTTATTTTTTTCATTCTTGATCATGGGTTTGTTCACGGTGAAGACTGAACACAGTAACTGATGGGTTGTTGGGTTGTAGTTATGGTGGTGATCATGTGGTGATGACGGTTTGGTTTGGTTCTTGGCTCAAAATAAGGGAAGGTGGCGATGGTGTAGGGTGAAGGATGGTGTCATGGTGATGGTGCTTTGAAAGTAATAGTAGCAAAGCAAATGGGTTTCTATGTTTGAGTGAGAGTGATGACTTGGTACTTAACGAAAATGGTATTGATGAAAGGGACGATTAAAGTGGTGATAGTTCAACAAGAGTGGTGGTTTGTGGGTGTTAACCGGAACTGGGGACGGACGAGTAATAGAAGGTGATTTTAAAGGTGATGGAAGTGGTTGAGAGAGATGAAGATGATTTGGGATATATATCTATATTTGCACGTAGTATGTATAATGAAGATCAAAGATAATAAAATAAATATGGGTTTTGTAGAGTTTGATGGTGGCTCTAAATAAATTAAAGCATTTAGCAGTGGTGAGATGGTGATCCATTGTATGCATTGTTTGTGTATATATAATATAGTTTCATAACACTTGTTCATAAATATCATTACATGGTAACAAACACAGTAATAATTATAATTATATTATAATATTAATAATAAATAAATCATGTGAACGTGAAGTAAAAAACATAAGTAACAGTTAAGCAGCCAGATATATTGGCTTCATCCTACCGACAGTTTTAACGGACTGTGTATCGTACCCCGTTGTTAAATTAGTGGCAGATAAAAGTGTTCAGAAAAATCCCATATTTTTAAATTAATATATTTATTTTGGTCATTATGGTATAAAATTCGAGCATTAACTATTAAATAAAAATTACATTAATTATTCACTCCCAACCCCAAGTAAAATATAAAAAGTTTTAAATTTTAAAAACTAGATCCTAAATACATTTTTAGTAAGCCTAAAGTTTATAGAACTCATTTTTGAATCACCGTTTATTTTAAAATAATATAAGTTTGATTTTAACTTACTTATTATCGATCAAATGACAATTGAGCGTTATTGTTGCTTAAAAAATAAATTCAAAACTATATATATATATATATATATATATATATATATATTCATTATACATTATTTACATATATAGTTATATTTTATATAATTTTATTTTACATTATTAATTCTAACAATTACGTCATATAATATTTTAATTTATATTTTAAATTCACATATTTTAAATATATATGTATCTATTTACAAATAGTGGTTCGTGAATCGTCGAGAGCAGTTGAAGGGTAAATGTATACATGAAATAGTTCAATCTTTTTGAGACTCAACCTAACAGACTTTGCTTATCGTCTCGAAATCATATAAAGATTAGGTTTAAATTTGGTCAGAAATTTTCGGGTCGTCACAGTACCTACCCGTTAAAGAAATTTTGTCCTGAAATTTGAGTGGGGTCGTCATGACTAACAATTAAAATTGTTTTCATGACGAATATGAGTTGATAAATAGAGTTTTATCACCATCGAGTAATAGGAATAAAACAATTCAATTGTGTAAAGAGTACGAGTGAAGCTATCACAAAATAGTGAATTGAAATGAGATAACAAAGATTTGTATTAACCTCTGACATAGTCAAGTTTGAATTTAGAAAATAAAGTTCGTCTTAACTTTTGACGTCATCTTGGTTGAATTCTGGAATTCAAGTGATTTAAAAGAAAAATCTTCGAGGTCTATAAGATTTGATTCTTCGGCGAATAAGGATATTAAGATCTCTATGATTAAATACGGTGACCTGCCTCGATTACTCTGTCTGATATTTCCATTATAAATTAAGCTCTTCCGTTCCATTATTCTCACCATCCCTATACTTTCTTTCTTAGTTCATACATCCAAAAGATTATGAAAATGCTTAATTCCGTTCTAATCCTTGATATTTTTCTAATTATCATTTCTGTCATCCTTCTTTTCAATCCTCAGAAAAATCTGTTTACTTTTACTATTACCTTGGGGTGATACTATTCTTAATTATACCGTGTCTTTATATTGCTATTCATATTAAAATCCACGGTTTGTAATTTCTGGGTTGTTGTTGGGTTCTATATCTTCCCTTATGTTTCGAAGTCTCTGCTTCTGTTTTTCTATAATCATTGACATCCATAGTTAATACTCTCTCCAATTTACTGTGATTTATACTCCCATTTCTACTTTGGAGCTTTATCCTTTTGTTTTCTCTTCCCGACTTTTAGTCAAGCGAATAATGATCCAGAATTCGTAGATATGAAGTTTCGAATGTACATGACTAATGTTCTAAGAAAGATTGTATTAGCACGATCTTGATTGGTTAAATTACCAGAATTCAAAAGAAAAGATAGAACTATCAGGAAGATATATTCTTGATATGTTTGGAAATTAGATGGAATGTAAGAATCGTGTAACATGACACATGATGACGTTATGGTCTGTGAATCATCATGTTTCATTAGAAACTCAGCATGACTTACCGTAATATAATCACGTTGATCAAGTGTCATTATATTATACTAACTTATGCATCAGTTCCCAACACTACTTCAAAAACATTCATAATTTAAACTCGAAAGTTTACAGAATATAGAAACTAACAGTTTCTTATATGATGTAATACTGATAGCGCAAAGAGATTAATGATTTCAGATAAGAATAGTTATGAAAATATCTTCAGAAATATGGAGGATATTTATAACGAAAGATACGATGATATCTTGGAATATCTAAGATCGGAGGATGATGAAAAATATCGTCCACAAGGGTTTAGAGTAAGGAGCAAGATATTTGCTAAAGGCTTCAGCAGGCATTGAATCATTTGGATTCTTTGAAGGCAAGTTTCGTCTTTGTGATTTGTCCACAGCTTCCTTCATAGTTTTGCATGATCCGCTTTTCGTTACTAAATTTTCTATCGAGCGTTCCCAACATTCCATTCTTTATTATCAAACTTTTGACCGTTTAGACCATCTACAGTTTTGCTGTTTCCTCTGCGTTTAATGCTACCATATCTGATTCATCGGTTATTAATCTGAGGTGGTTTCAAGAGATTTGTGTTTTTAGATGATTAAACACATATGGTAATATGGTGGAATATAAAAGGTTCCTCGATAACAATAAAAGAGCACGCACATATATCAAAGTTATAATAAGGTTATTTTGAATGAAAAGTCAAAGTTGACTTGTTGGAGCTGTGACAAAATTGACTAATTTGAAAGAGAATTGCAATGTTAGTTTGGGTAATAATAACACCAAAGGAGCTAGCATAGATACGTGTTAAATGTTTACTCAGGTTCTGAGTATTTTCGGGTACATAACTATATGCATCAATCTTTTTTTTTCGTAGATGAAGTGCGGTTAGTTCATCCTCTCGATTGAGGTGTTTTTACGAATCATGAAAGGTTTGATCGCAGATTGTAATCATCGAGATACAAAAGAGGTTTAAGATTAAAAATCAAGTGGCAAACTTGAAGAATTATTTAGTTTCATATGTTATAATCAATATTTTAATTCATTTTAATTGTTCAATATTGGTAGTCCACAGTTAGCAGTCCAAAGTTACTAATTCAATAATTCATATATAGTTTATAATATTTGAATTAATTAATACGTATCGTGACCCGTGTACATGTCTCAGACTCGATCACAACTCAAAGTATATATACTATTTAAGAATCAACCTCAACCCTGTATAGCGAACTCATGCATTACAGTATATAGAGTGTCTATGGTTATTCCAAATAATATATATAGATGCGTCGATATGATATGTCAAAACTTTGTATACGTGTCCCGATATTTAAAGTGTGTAAAGTAAATAACAGAAATTAAATGACGATAAATAAAATTGTGAGAATTAAAATGCGATAAATAAATTGCGATAATTAAAATGTACAATAAGAAATTAACAGTTAGCTAGGATTTTGTTAGCGTGGATTCTTAACAAATTTTCTCATAGTTAATTTGTTTATTTCTAACAAATTTTATTTTTGTCCAATGTTTTCTTCATTATGCCACTTGTTGGATTCTGATAGATCAAAATCTAAATATGAAATTGAATGAAAAGGGTTGTTCTGCGGTGAACGGATACGTATATCAGTGGTTGTAAGTAGGATAGTAAATGACTGTTGAATTAGATATGAAAGAATGTACTGTGTACTTATTAATGTGAAATCTAAATTTTTCTCGGGTATTACCTACCCGTTAAAATATTTTCACCATTAACAACTTGTACGAAAGAATTTTTAATTACAATCTTTATGAAAAAATATATATACATATATATTTTCTTCAGATGTAATCATGGATTTAATGAGTCAATGTGATATTAAACTCATTTGATTTACCGTTAGAACAAGAATATATAATCACTAAAACATTAGAGATTATATAATCGCCATGTCGAATGAAGATAAATGACGTAGAATGATTCGCGGATTGATGATTATGCTCGAGGTACATAATGAGATGTTGAGGTGTGTGATGTTGATTGTACTGGTGCTGTTACTGATGGTATTGTTGGTGCCAATGATGTTGCTGAAGCTGTCAAGTGTTGAATTCGGCTGGTGGAAAGGATCGCCTTCTTCTCGTCTCCATTGATTAAGTCGACTACGAACCCATCAGATGAATTGGTTGATTCATTCTGGTGACGCTGCTTTTGGAGCTTAGGTGAACATCCATGTCGGAATAGCTGTCGGGTTCCGAAGAACTTGAACTAGTGACGAGTTCCATTTCGTACTATTGAGTAAAGGATTTTTCGGCATGAAATGATTTTCGGATGTCGGATGACATTCTAATTACATAAAATACTAATATATAGTACAGAAGAACCCGTAGATTACGGAGGAATTTGCAGAATATGTCAGTCAAAGTTTACAGTAATAGATACGCTAAGATATGAATTTTGTCTATACACTATTCATGCAGTCAATGCAGTAAGATGTGTCTAGATTTAAGAATGATAAGCAGATAATTTCCTAAGGATGATAAGCAGATGATTTCCGACTAGAAATGATAAGCAAAACTTTTGACATGCATACACGGTCAAAGTCCAGACTCACTAATGCATCTAAACAACTATCAGTTTAACACACTAAAGCAAGACCTGGTTCGCTAAGACCATCGCTTTCATACCACCTGTAAGGACCCATCCTAATCCATCTGGAAGAATACATTACAATTGGTTACATCGCGAGGTACTTGACCTCTATATGATACATTTTACAAACATTGCATTTGTTTTTAAAAGACAAACTTTCATTATATTGAAAGTTGTCAGGCATGCATACCATTTCATAATATCCATCTGTAAATGATCTAATCTGTCATTTACTTAATCATAATCTTTACTGAACTCAACGACTCGAATGCAACGTCTTTTGAAATATGCCATGAGTGACTCCCAATAATATCTTTAAAACGAGCAAATGCACAGTGGAATATTCCTTTAATACCTGAGAATAAACATGCTTTCAAATGTTAACCAAAAGGTTGGTGAGTTCATTAGTTTAACATAAATATTCATTTCCATCATTTTTAATAGACCACAAGATTTTCATTTCCATTTCTCATAAATATACGTCCCATGCATAGAGACAAAAATTATTCATATGGTGAACACCTGGTAACCGACATTAACAAGATGCATATAAGAATATCCCCTATCATTCCAGGAAATCCTTCGGACATGATAAAAACGAATTCGAAGTACTAAAGCATCCGGTACTTTGGATGGGGTTCGTTAGGCCCAATAGATCTATCTTTAGGATTCGCGTCAATTAGTAGATCGGTTTACTAATTCTTAGGCTACCAAGCAAAAGGGGCATATTCGGCTTCGATCATTCACCCATATAATGTAGTTTCGATTACTTGTGTCTATTTCGTAAAACATTTATAAAAGCGCATTTATTCTCAGTCCCAAAAATATATATTGCAAAAGCATTTAAAAAGGGAGTAATGAAACTCATTATACTGTATTTTGTAGTAAAAATACATATGACGAAACTGAACAATGCAGGGTTGGCCTCGGATTCACGAACCTATATCATTTATATATATATTAACACATATAATCATAATCGAACAAGTTTATATATATATATATATATATATATATATATATATATATATATATATATATATATATATATAAATTTATTAGTTATATCATTTATATTAGTAACCTATATGTTTCATATATTCATTTTGTACATTTTAAAATAACTAAAAATATAAATTTTGTTATGTTATATGTATTAAATATATTTTTGTATATATATATATATATATATATATATATATATATATATATATATATATATATATATATATATATATATCATTTGTTTGTTTGTTAAAATTATAATAATACTAAAATAATATTAGTAATGATAAGAAATAATAATAATGATAATAGAGTTAAAATGATTGTTTTAATATAAATGAAAAAAATGATACTTTTTAATAAAAATATCATTTTAATAATAATGAGTACTAATAATAATAATAACTATAAAATAATGATTTTACTAATAATAATAATGATAATAAAGATAATAATACTTAACACTTAATAATATTATTAATTATGATTGTAATCATAATATTAATAATAATAATAAATGTTACTTAATACTTGTATTAATAATAATAATAATAATATTCACGGTATTAATATTAACATAACAATAATTAATCTTAATAATGATAATAATAATAATAATAATAATAATAATAATAATAATATTAATAATAATAATAATAATAATAATTATTATTATTATTATTATTATTATTATTATTATTATTATTATTATGAAAACTACCTTTGAAGCTTTCCTAAAAATAAAATGCCTCAAGCTGGACTCGAACTCACGACCTCCCGCTCACCCGCAACTACACCTTAACCATTGATCTATCAGTTTCTATCTGAAATTCGTGGTACCCTAAATATGTTTAACTCGAATATTCTTTCCTTATAATCTGGCCCATGTTTACTTTAGGCCCAACAGACCCACGTTTAAAACAATTATCCTGTTTGTTAAGAGTCTAGTCTAACACCTTATTAAGCCATATATGTATTTGCAGTTTAAAAGAACGAGCAAATGCATACCGAATGCCACTAACCCTGGTTTGCACGCAGTAGCAGCAACAATTTAATCATCATCAATAAATCATAACAATAACCCTAATAATCATCACTCGTTTTGAATCACCATAATCGAAATTTCATCATCACTTTATTATCCTAATTATTTCATGTACCCTATATCACCTTCATCGCTACTAGTCATCATCATCTTCATGAGTATATGAACAGAATAATAAAATGGATCAGGAGGCAGATGCAGCAATGAAAGGGTGGTGTCAACGAAAGAAGTAGCAGCAATCAACCATGGTTTCGAGTGATTGTTTGAATAGGAAAAGTAGCAGCAAGAATGGTTTGAATAACAGGAGGTTGTAGTAGCTAGTGGGTTTTATCAAGCCCAAAATCTCGATATTTTAAATCCCAATTGTAGCCCAAATTAACTAGAGTCTAGTTAGATGTTGGAATTCCATCTAGTCGTTATCATTATTGTTATTAAATTATAAATGAATTAGGAACAGAAGTCGAATTGCATTTAGGTGTAAACGCATGTGATAGCCTACAGCTGGAAAGTTATAGTCTTTGTCGGGTTTGTTTGAAAACAGGCACAACAAACACATCATATTTTTCTTTACAGCTAGCTCACCATCATATCATTTAATATCTTTGTTTCTCGTCACTTTTACTTTACCATCATCTTCATTCATCATTAACCTACTGTTGCAGGTTGTTTGGTTCGAATATACAATTAGAACTGGCACCATATCAGATTGCAGTGGTAAACAACAACGGAGTAATAGACACGGAAGTAATTGATTAGAAACAATATAATAGAAGAAAGAAAGGTGGTGAAATAGGTTCACGATGGTGGTTTCAGCGACAGGAACAGTGAAGAAACCGGAATGGGTGTGTGCTTGGTGGTTTTAAATAGAGAAACAAAAAGTATGTAGTAGTGATAATATAACACCCTTTAGGTATTATGTTGTTGTGATTGAACAGAAATAATGAGTAGAAACAGAAGGTTTAAGCAGTAGTAATTAATGGGTTTGATGGTAGTTTTGGATGGTTTCGTTACAAGTACAGCTGCAGCAAAAAGATTGCAGCATTAGTAGCGAGCAGGAAAAAAAAACATAAATGAGTTTGTGATGGTTTGGTTGCATTTAATAGTAGCATTTATCAGTAAATGGTGGCGGTTATGGAGGTTGTGAAGTGGTGTCACGGTGGTTATAGTTTCTTTGTTCAAACCGTGATAAAACACGAGAGAGAGAGAGAGAGAGAGTAAACAAGGTGGTGTGGATATATATAGCAGCTCAACCGTAACACTAACGGGTGTTGTAGGTGATTGATTTAGGCTTAGGCTTTTTGGAAGATGTTTGATTGAAAAGGGAAATCAAGAAATAAGTCAACTTACCTTATGGTGAACGTGTTTGTTTTTTTCATTCTTGATCATGGGTTTGTTCACGATGAAGACAGAACACAGTAATTGATGGGTTGTTGGGTTGTAGTTATGGTGGTGATCATGTGGTGATGACGGTTTGGTTTGGTTCTTGGCTCAAAACAAGGGAAGGTGGTGATGGTGTAGGGTGGAGGATGGTGTCATGGTGATGGTGCTTTGAAAGTAATAGTAGTAAAGCAAATGGGTTTCTATGTTTGAGTGAGAGTGGTGACTTGGTACTTAACGAAAATGGTATTGATGAAGGGGATGATTAAAGTGGTGATAGTTCAACAAGAGTGGTGGTTTGTGGGTGTTAACTGGAACTAGGAACGGACGAGTAGTAGAAGGTGATTTTAAAGGTGATAGGAAGTGGTTGAGAGATATATCTATATTTGCACGTAGTATGTATAATGAAGATCAAAGATAATAAAATAAATATGGGTTTTTTGGAGTTTGATGGTGGCTCAAAATAAATTAAAGCATTTAGCAGTGGTGAGATGGTGATCCATTGTATGCATTATTTGTGTATATATAATATAGTTTCATAACAATTGTTCATAAATAT